>NW_012141191.1:4345379-4350297 GCF_000956105.1 Propithecus coquereli | reverse complement strand
TAATAACATTATTTATGGTGAACTTCTTGACATATAGCACTTCAACTCTGTGGATATGGCAACTATATTTGCCTGAAGCTCTATGACTACAAGGTAACACATTGATCTAATAAATAATACCTTTTATTGTGCTTCTCTGTCTACTTGGCTGAATTTTGAAAGATCCATAAAAAGTAATTTGAAATGTATCATACTCAAGTTAGAAAAGTAGATCAAAAATTTATATAATGCAAAGCCTTAATTTTTCATGCAGAATTATCAAGGCCTTAGATATACAGAGTTATTGAATGGTTGAAGTTTACACTCATACTTCAGAAAAGAAGTATATTTTCCTTTTATTGTATTCTACTCTGGAGACTGCTTTCCTAAGGAATCCATTTTTGTTTTTAATACTGATCCTATTTATTGGATCCACACCATGGCACTTTGAAAGCACGTTTATGAATATACCTCTGCTTACTGATATCACAAGCTATTTATAAAATGTATTAGGTGCCAATGTCAAAGGAGGATGCTAATTCAAAATATATCCATGTACTTTCATAGATATGGACACTTTTTGTTTCATAATGCTCCCTCATACAAAAAAATGGCAAGTTGGTCTGTATAAATACTACGTGATTTTTCCTCCTTAAAATGTGGAAAATATTAGAAGTATAAGGAGTATAATCCTATCACTATCCTATCACTATCCTATCACTCTTGGCCTTTACGGCTATATTTCCTGTGTCTGAGTAATTACTATCACACTGCGTACAGTTTTGCGTACACTGTCCTTTTATCTAAACGTTATAATTACATGTATTTCTCCTAGATGGTAAAGCATTTGTAAGAAAAAAAACTAGACTGTCAGGCTGTGGGAACCTTGAGTAATAGGTGATCTCTTCAACCTTAGAAGTGGCTGGAGCCCAGAGGATGAATCCCAGGGTGAACTCAGCATGGTTCACCCACAGCCCTCAAACAATCACTGACCTAGGAGGTGTTCTCAGAAAGCCTGAGAAGCAAAACTGAGATCATCCTGCCTGACCTCTTGGAGGCTTAAGGTCACCTGAACAAAATACTCCTTTTGTCTCAGCAACTGGGTGGCCTCTGGAAAGCTGGCCTCACTCTCTGAGCTGTAGTATAGACTTCACTTTGACATCTTCAATCAGTCGTTTGACACTGATTACAGTCTATTAAAGTTTAGATTCATTCCTGTTGTGAACAAAGAATAGTGTGAAGAGGAGGTTGGGCAAATTGTCTTGCTCTTAAGACCAAATTCCAGGGATTTTTTAGGAGCTTCGGCCATGTGATATTTCACGTAAATATTTTTTAAGACCTCCGTTTGACAGATCAGCCTGTCTCCCTCCATCCTGTAATATTACTTCTAGAAACTTATGGCTGATCCATTTCCATTTACCAAAGCCAAAAAAGGGAGAGCTTGAATTAGAATTTAATGCAAAGAGTTTGTAAATTGCTTATATTCTTATTTTGTCAGCTTGACACATTTGTGGAAAAAATAGATGTCTAAAAATGTATGGTAGCTACTATGTAGTCTGCAGTCTTCATATTCATTCTAGGTTTATAGTTTTTGTTTTACAAGATCCTTTGTCAATTAAGAGCTGACCAACAAACAAGGAAGGTATTGAAAGGAGTAATTTTTAACATCTTTTTGTCCTAATCATCTTTGCATTCCAAGTCATTAAAAGTAAAGACAATTAGAAAATAATTTTTTCACCTAGTTACAAGTTTGAAGATTCTGATAATGTGTACATATATTATTCTTCTGTCTACATGTTCCCTCTATAATTTCTTCTTTGCAACAAATAAATATATATTTTTGCCTATGTTTTCACTTTCTAGAATTTCAGGTTGAAATACACACGTGTATCTCAATTTATTCCTTTAGAACAGCACTGTCTGATAGAAAGAAATATAATGAGAGCCACATAGGTAATTTTAAATTTCATAGTATCCATACTTAAAAAGCAAAGAGAAATAGGTAAAACTAATCTTGATATATTTTATTTAACCTAATATATCAAAGATATTATCATTTCAATATTTAATCAATAAGAAAAAATAATATATTTCATATTTTTAATTCAGACTAAATCTTCCAAATCTAGTGTATATTTTATACTTATAGCACATATCAATTTAGACACTAGATTTTCATCAGAGATACTTGATCTGTATTTAGATTTCATAACCTCTATATTTGGAAAAATAGACATATATTCCCAAGTTGTTCCAACATACTTAAAAGTTTCCCAAGAACAGAAAAAAGCATCTGTTTTTAAAAGTTTTTAATTACAATGAAATAAAATTAATAATTCACCTTGTTGGTTGCAGACTTATTAAGTGCTAAATAGCACATGTAGGAGTAGCTAGTGGCTATGGTATTTGGTAGCACATCTCTAGAATTTTGACTTCCCATCTAAAAAGACAAGATTAGAATTTTAATAAAAACATCACATTTGTGACATGGAAGTGGCTATAAGAGAAAGAGGTTGGCACTATTAGCTAAAGTAGCAAAACTCAGAGATGAGAAACTTCAGAGCTTTAGCTTCAGTAAATTCAGCTCTGGTTTATCCTGACTGAAGAGAACTAGGGGCCTTCATTATGTAAAACAGGCCTCGAAATGTGAGTTTCTTCCTCTTTCTTTCTGAGAGAATCAGTATTGGAGGATGCTTGTTCTAGACCTAGGGTTATACTCCTGCCCTCTCTTATATTAATAAATTCTTCAGTATGACATTCTGCAACTGCTCTGTCCAGTGGAGTAATCTACATCCATGTGTAGCTACTAAGCCCTGTAAAGGGTAGCTGAATAAGTGATTATTAAATTCTTTTTAATTTAAATTTAAAAACTGATACTCAGTTATTGGAAAACATGGAAGTGTGTTTGGAGCAACTGGGTACATGAGTCAACTTTTTCAACTGTGTATTTTATGAAATCTAAATACAGTGAAGAGATCTCAGTTCCAGATAAGATGAAGTAAGCATTCCTCACCCTGACTCTTCTATTGAATGCAGCTATAAAACCTGGACAGAATGCATGCAGCAGCTATTTGAGGACCCTGAAAAGTAAATAGTGGCAGGAAGATCAGGAGAAATGACCAGAATTTGAAGTTCCACCAAACTGGTAAAGGAAGGGTAAATCTGTTCCCTGTTACTTCATTGTAGCTAGTAGTAGAAGTCTCTACAAAGGCTTTCAAGACTGAACTGACATTGGAAACACAATCCACAGAAAGGGGTTTAGGACTCAAAGCCTGAATCTAACCAGGACAATTGCCTGCTAAAATAAAAGTAGCAATCAGGATTTAAATAAGACCCAGAGTCTTGTAATATAGTGTTCCAAATGTCTAGAATACAACCCCAAATTACATGGCATATGAAGGACCATGAGAATTGTAAATCTGTATGGGTAAAGACAATCAACAGAGGCCCAGACTGAGAAGGCACAGATGTTGGAATTATCTGACAGACTTTAAAGCAACTGTTACAACAATGCTCAACAAGTAAAGGCAAACAGTTCTGAAACAGACTGAAAGATAGAAATCCTCAGCCAATAAATACAGGATATAAAGGAGAACCAAATTAAAATTATAGAACTCAAAAATGCAATAATCACAGTTTTAAAACTCACTGAATAGGCTCAATAGGAGAATGAAGCTGAAAGAGGGGGATGTCAGTGAACTTGGAGATAGATTAACAGAAATTGTGCAATCTGAACAACAGAGAGAAAAAAGATTGGAAAATAAAAAAGGAGCAGAGCCTCATGGACCTGTGGAATAATAGTAAAAGGCCTAATGTTCATGGCATCAGAGTCCCAGCAGAAGAGAGAAAAGAGTATGGCACTGGAAAAATATTTGAGTAAATAATAAAAGTCCCAAGTTTGGCATAAACCTAAAGATTCAAGAAGTTCATAAAGCCCCAAACATAAACCCAAAGAAATCTGCATCCAGACACACCATCATTATCAAATTACTGAAAACCAAAGACAAGAAAAAATCTTGAAAACAGAGGAAAATAATCGATTACCTATAGAGGAACAATGATTTGAATGACTGTGTTTTTCTCATCATAGAGGTCAAGAGCAAGTGACACAACATTTTCAAGTATTGAGAGAAACTAATTGTCAACCCAGAGTTCTATATTCAGCAAAAATATCCTTTAGGAATTTTTAGACATTCTCAGATGAAGGAAAACTAAGAGAATTTGTTGCCAATAGTAGATCTGGTTTAGGAAAATTACTAAAGAAAATTCTTCAGACAGAAGGAAAATGCTGTTATAAAAGAACTCGGAACATCTGGAATGGAGGCAGAAAAATAGAAATGGTGAATACAATAGACTATTCTTCTTCCTCTTCAGAGGTAAATACAATAGACTAATCTTTAATTCTTTATGTATGCAGTGGTTGAAAGAAAACAATAAAATACTGTCCAATGATGTTTTCAATGTAAGAAGATATAATATATGACAACTATAGCATAAAGAACAGAGGATAAAGGGAACTATATTGTGCTAAGATTTTTACATTCCAATTAAAGTGGTAAGATTAAGTAGACTGTTAAAAGTTCAGTATGTGTATTGTAATCTCTAGAGGAACCGCTTAGAAAACTATACAAAGAAATATATGGTCAAAAAACAACAATAGATAAAAATGGAATATGAAAAAATGCACACAGAACCCAAAAGAGGACAAGAAAGGGGAATCAGAGGAATGAAAAACAGAAGGAACAAAAAAACAATAAAATGGTATCCTTAAATCCAAACATGTCAACAATTACACTAGATATAAATGTTCTAAACATACCAATTAAAAAACAGATTGTTGGAATGGATAAATACAATCAATATTTTTAATGAAAATTTAGCATCTAAAATGAGCTGTGCATTAAGTATAAACTGTACACCAAATTTTGAAGGCTTAACA
>NW_012141191.1:4293315-4344898 GCF_000956105.1 Propithecus coquereli | reverse complement strand
AGCTAAGTTGTCTGTGACCAGCATCCGGTGGCGTTTCTCATTCATCCATTGCTCTACTTAGTATTTCTCACAAATCAATAAAAACTACTTCTAGTTAATCAGGGCTAAAAACGTTATGTCCAAACTACTTTTTCTCTGAAAAGGTGACTTTAATCATACATTCTAGCTTGGAGTAGATAAACCGAAGTCCTCAATACAAAACAAACAAAACAGCACTATCCCAATGAAAGCAGTGGAGAAAACCGTGAAAGGTGGGAGCTAAGTTGTCTGTGACCAGCATCCGGTGGCGTTTCTCTTTAGGGGCTAAGGCTGGAGCTCTGTGGAAAGGAGAATTCATAGTCACATTTCTTGGAATGCGTTATTGGTTTATCTAGTTGGTGGGACTTTGGGATAATCCATGAGCCAAGGACAAACGGTAAAGGTCAGCTCACTCTGCTGGACTCTTCCTCTCAGTTGTAGTTTAACATTTAGCTAACAAAGACCCCATATGCTTATCTCTCTTTCCTTACCTTGAAACTTGTAAGCTCCTTGAGTCCAAAATGCCATAACTATTTTGTTTAAAGCTTTGCCTCTGGTGTTAGCGTAATGCTTAGCACATAGGAACTCATAAATATGCTAAAAATAAATGAACATATGCCAAAGTCTCATCTTAGCCAAGCCTCGCTGGCAGAAAGTATAAAGGAATTTTTGGCTTCATCTAAACCATTCTAAAGCGTTCTATCCTAAAATTTTCCTACCTTTTACCTCATAGAAACACATACATATTTCCTAACTCTAAGGTTTAATCCAGCAGATAATGATCACTTTAGATTTAGTACAGCATTTAATCCTAGTTACTAGTAGTATAAGGAATTAGAAGGGAATTTGAGAGGGGGAGGGAGGGAGAGAGAGAGAGAGAGAGAGAGAGAGAGAGAGAGAGAGCGAGAGAGAGATGGCTCTGCAATTAACTAGCTGTGAGAAGACCCAGAGTATGGCACTACCCAAGGCCTTCTGGTACAGATGTTTTCATATGTAAATTAATTACAGGGAGTGGACCAGATGTTCTTCTCTGAGGTCTCTCTGGCTCTCATAAAATGTTATGAATTTTATGTGCATGAAACCTCAAAATTCCATACCAATTTGAATGTATTTCAGACCATTTCTGTCAAATTGTTGTGAAGTGTCATGGTAGAGAAGGGAAGAGCCATATCTGATATGATAGTCTGCAGGAGCCCTTGGCTGTCCTTTGGGGGAATAAATATGGGCATGCTTTAGAAATTATAGAAATAATTTATTTCTTCTGTCAGGTGAAATTGCCTATATTCATTTCCTATTGCTGCTGTAACAAATTCCCACAGACTTAGTGGCTTAAAACAATACACATTTATTATCCTATAGTTTTGGAAGTCAGAAGCCCAAAACTGGTCTTACTGGACTAAAATTAAGATGTCTACAAGGCTGCCTTCCTTCTGGAGGCTTTGGGGAAGATTCCTTCTTCTTGCCTTTTCCAGGTTCTAGAGTCCTTCTACATTCCTTGGCTCATGGCCCCCTCCCATCTGCAAAGCCTCAATAGCTAGTTGAGTTTTTCCATATCACACCACTTGTACACCGATTCTTCTTCCCTCCTCTTTCATTTGAAGGACCCTGTGATTACACTGGGCTCACCACATAATTCAGGATAATCTTATTTTAAGGTCATCTGATTAGCAATTTTAATTCCATCTGCAACCTTAATTACCACTTGCCATGTAACATCACATGTTCCAGGGATAAGAGCATGGTCATCTTTGGGGTCCATTATTCTGTCTGTCACATTGCCACATCTCTGAGTTCTAAAGTTTTAACCAACAATTTCAGGGCAAGCAATTTTTGTTCCTCTGCTACTTTTTCCCACTCTGAGGTAGTTAATGGATGGCAGGAGTCAACCGAAGAAGTTAGGGCTAAGGAATGTCCTAGAATAACTAAAGTGTCTCTCTTCAGTGTAGCCTGCCTTGAGATCTTTAGCTATTTCTTAAAGCCGATTATGTGTAGAAGGTTCTTTATCCAGGACCATGTCCCTACCTGTGGAAAGACAGAAACTGTGTCCTTCTAAAGGAAATAGGAATGTATTGTTTAAGCTTAATTTTTTTTTTAATCAAAGATATCATAAATGTTTGCCAAAGTTCAGTGTGTAATTTTTTTCTCCCTGCTGAGCAGGTGGTTGAAAGTAATGGAATGTTGTTTTTCCGAATATAGAATCATGATGTCCTTGGGAACAGGCTCATTAAAATAGAAAAATTGGACTATATTAATTTGCAATTTCAGTCCACTCTTGGGTAGATTTTTATATCTGGTTCTCACTATAATTATTTGCATCTCTGGTGGAAATGCCATATCCATTTGCAGATTAATTATGCCATTATCAAAGGCTTAGAGGGAAATCTTCAAAATTTGTCATTAACATTTAAAGAAAATACCCAGAAAGCTGATGTAGAAGAGATAAAGCAGAGATTGTTCTGAGTGTACTCATAGTGGGCAACAAAACTAGCACTTACCTTTAGGTTAGCGGTACTATTTAGACTTTCCTTTAAGGAGTGTTGGTTTGGAGGATAATAAATTGGTTGAGAGGACTCAATGGTTAGGCTCCATTTCACATTGATTGTGATCTCTGTCTCAGTGCTCAGTTAGAAATATTCGAGTGCATACTGTGTGCTGTGTCCTTTGGAAGACAATGAGGATACTGTCCTTAGAGCTTCCATTCTGTGCAGCTCTAGGAGTTGCCATGTACCTCGCTCTGTAGTCTATGTGAATGGTGCCCTTTGGAGTTGTGTAGTTAAAGAATATGAGGCCTTATGCAGGGACCCTGGAATTCCCTATGAGAGAGGCTGCAGCCCAGCAAGGAACAGATTCACAAACAGACTCGTAATAATTCTCATGTTATGCAGGAATGGATACATACAGCAACAGCACAGAAGAAGGAGCATCTCACTTTTCTTAGGATGGACTGGGATATCCTGAAAGGTTCTTCAGAGGAAGCCTTGCCTAAACTGAGTCTCAAAGGATCAGTAGGAAATGGTCAGACAAGAAAAAGTTGAGTGGTTTTCTGGGCCATGCCAATAGTCTGTGCAAAGAATAGAGGTGTGTGAAAGCATACTGCATTTGCAAGATTTGCAAACATTTCAGTATGACTGAAGTGTGAGATTCGCGTGGGAATGAGATGAGGCAAAACATTCAACCTTTCTGTGCCTTAGTTCGCCACTTAGTAAAACAAAGAAAACAACACTACTGACCTCAGGGGGTTTTGTGAGTTTTAAATGAGATATCATAAGTAAAATGCTTAGGATAGGGCCTGACATATAAAAGGCACTTAACAAATGTCACCCAATATTGTTGATGATGATAACAGTCATATTGCATGAGGTCAAAAAAGTAGGCAAAATATGCATAGTCTATACTGAGGGGTTTTGACATAATACTGTTGGCTGGGGAAATGGCTGAAGGATATTTTTTTAAAAATATGATTTGCAGTTTTGTAGACTTATAAACTCTGTGTCATCATTTTGCAAGGCTGATTAGACCCCATGAATTGATGCATACTACTCAAAATCATCAGAGAGACTGATGAAGAAAAATGCCATTTTATCAATTTACACTCAAAATGGAAACCACTCAACATGCTGTGATAATTATGGCAATGAGGTGGTGTATTTTCTTTCCATAAATTGGTAAACCTCTTTGAGCTTCTGTGTTAACATCAAATGGTTTCTTAAGTGAGGATGAGAGTCAGAGCAAATGCAGATGAATGCTTTGAAGGGCTAGTTTCACTGGGTGTTGCCAACGCAGTGGATCAGCCTTGCTCGCTTACTATATGTCTGCCAGACAGATGAGGATTCTCACAGCACCTGCTTCAAGGCACCATCTTCTCTGGAAATGCTGGTGACACTCTGATTTTCTCCTCTCTCTCCTTTCACATATAATCTCTTTTTTTGACCCACTCTACCACCACTTAAAAAAAAAAATCATCCACATGCTTTCAGGAGATTCCACGGTTTTCCAGTTTATCTTGATTTTTCTTTAAGGCTGGCTGCTCCTTGATGGTATTTTGGGATTTACATTAATCTCAACAATAAATGGTCTCCATAGTATTCATTTATTCATTGCCTTCAGAATCTAAATAGTGGGTTATTTCTGGGAATATTTAGTCAGTTAAGCCCATCTACTGTGGGTGAATTCACAGTACTATTGATGATATAGGATGGTCTTTCTGTTTCTAAATGTCATCTTATTTTCCTAACCTTTAATCATCTCTTACACTGGATTTCGAAATCCATCATGTTTGGGGACCTGTAGTTCAATGAATGAGTTGGGAGGATAAGATTTGTCTCATGAAGTTGCGATATTTGTATAATAATAAACATTCTTTTATCAAGGTAGTACTGTAGGCCTTTAGAATTTAGGTATCTTTCTACTGAATGTTTTGGGAATATAAACATTTGTTTTACTGGATTTCATGCTACTGTTTAATGCTATCATGTTACCTTATACATTCTACCAAGCATTGCAATGTCAGACACATAAGGCAATAATTTACCAAAAAAAAAGTAATAATGCTAGCAAAAACAAAGAGTTTATTCTAGTTATAGGTGATAAAATAAATCTTTTCTCGTCCTCACCTTTGTCATGTAATCTCTTAACCATAAACATCAATGTAGTCAAAAAAATTGATTTTATGTTTGAAATCATAATTACCTTGATTTCTTTAATGATAGTTGTTTAAAACACTGAAGCATTTTATGCATGTTTGACGCCTGCATTTTTAAATAAAACTAGAGTTTAAAAAAAAGTGGAGAAGGCTCATATGAATTCACTGCCTTTTGGAACATGCATTCTGAATATTGTTTTTAAGCATTTCAACAAAAATGCTTTGATGAAATACTACAATCACTGCTCATTATCTTGAATTCACTTGTAGGTCATTTGTTCTTAACTGTTTAAAAAAAAAGTGAATGTTCGCCATGTTTTTGCTCCAAAGGAAATCAGTTGCAATTGTTCATAATGGGTGCTTATTTAAAAATGAAAGCTCTGAGAAAAACTGCGCTTCTAATTTTTAATACCTCAAACATTACAGATGTTGGCATTGTGCTAAAACAGAGCTTGCCTCTAGTATCATTTTAATGGCCTGTTCCATAGAGCAGTTATAATGAAATATTTATTAAAATGCCTATGTTGTACTGAAAATTTATACTTAAAATTTATTAAAATGCCTGTGCTGTACTGAATTCTGTGCTCTAGCAACACATTTTATAATGATGCCTGGCACATATTTTTATTAATATAACATGAGAGAAAATAGTTGTTCTCCCTTATCTGAGTTGGAATAAACTTAAAGCAAAATTCCAAGCAAGAGCACCACAGCTATTTTTAAATGTACAAGGCATGTTTTTCTTTCTCTTAAAAAAAAAAATTCCCTGGCAAAACTGGACCTAAGATTTTAAGAAACAAATATAATTTATTATGGCTATTTTGTGTATAGATAAATACTAATAGATTACATAAAGTGATTTGCTAACTCATTGGGAAAGGCTAAAAAGCACATAAAAATATCAAATTTGTTAATAATTTTTAAAAATGCAAATCTAAAAAAACAAAAAAGTGCCACTCTTTGTTGTCTAAGTTTAAGATGATGATTACACCAAGGTTAAAGTAGAGGTGGAGAACAAGCAGTCTTGCATCTGCTGGGAATGTCGATTGATGTAGACTTTCTAAGGGGTGACGTGTTTATAAGAAGCCTTGAAGTACATATCCTCTGATCTAGCAGTTCTGCCACTGGGAATTTAGCCTAAGGAAACAACTGGACAAGGGAGCAAAAAATAAAGACAGTGGTATTCATTATAGCATTTATAATGTCAAATATTGGAAACAACCTTAAGTTTCTATTAGTAGATAATAAATTATGGCTCTTTTATCCATTGACTACTGTAGCTATATAGAATGATACTGTGCAGGAAAAGATGGCATAATATGGTAGGTAAGTGACAAACTAGTGTGCATAATATGGTCTCATTTATGGTTAAAACAAGAGTGTGCACTAAGACTCGATGGATATCCATGACAAAACAGGCTATCACTGGATAATGGATTGCAAGAAATCTCTGCTTTTTTATATAAGAAATACAGACATTTCTTACAAGCAAAAAAAAAAACTTTAAAATGTATCTATCTTTGAGCACTTCTACTTTCAATAATCTGTCTTACAAGATGAACATTCAAAAGTGTTTAATAATGTTCAATGCAGCATTGTGAAAAATAGTTAAAAAACATTAACCTACCTACCTATCCCGTGTTGTCAGGAATATACGTAAGAAGATCATGGTATATAGTCATGCCTCACAGACACTGAAATCGAAGTCTGTATTTACTGATATGGAGAAAGTGCTCACAACATGTAATATGGAAGGGGCGAGTTAATAAACCTTGTGTACATGTAGATATGTAGGTATGTAGACAAATAAAAATCTGGAATGTTTTTCATGATAATGTCAGAAGTAATTATTTCTGGGTGATGGGATTATAGGTAATTGTCAACTTTTTCTTTCTATGTGTCTATATTTTTAAAAATTTTATAGAATGAATAAGTATCTCCTTTATTACCAAGAAAAGAAAAATGAATAACATATTACATATCAAAAAGGAGAAATAACCAAAAAATATTGTGAGGTACCATGTGAAACACTGTGGAGACAGAGGAAGTGGGTGGTGTATTTCCAGGAAAATTTCCTTTCTCAGAGTGGCCCCCAGGAGAAACAGCCTAAGTCAGTAACCAGGAAAGAAATAAAAAAGTTATCAAAAGATGCTTTCTAAATTCAAAGTGCAAGCCCCAGATGGCCTCAGTAAATTCTTTGAACATTCAGGAATATTGATATTGTTAATAGGGTAACCATATAATTTATTAAGGAGTTTTAATTGAGAGAATTGGTATAAACCAGAATTTTCCCATGTAAACCTGACAAATGGGCACGTTACTATTTCAACTTTTTCTGGGTATACAGCAAAAGACAGACTTCCAAGGTTTTTTAAGATGACAAAATGATCTTAGTATGAAAACTTCACAAAGACAATGTGCATGCATGCATATACACACACTGCAAATCAGTCTTGCTTATGAATATTGATGCAGAACCTTTCAATAAAGTATCATCAAATCAAATTTAGCATTGCATTAAATAAATACCATGATCACATGGGGTACATTGCAAGATAGTAAGTTTGGTTCGATATTGGAGAATCTAGTCTGCCTGTTAGATAGATCAAAAAAGAAAAAGCTATATGGTCATCTTAATAGGTGCCAAAAATGCTTTGCTAAAATTCAACATTCAGTAATACACTGATTGTGGCAGTGATTATATGAATGTGTAAATTTGTCAAAACTCACTGAACTGTATTCTTTAAAGAAGTGAATTTTATTGCATGTAAATTATATGTCAATAAAATTAGTTTATGGTAACAGAAAAAAATCTGACACATTCCTGAATAAACAGAAAAAAATTAAAACTTAGTAAAATAAGAATATGTAGAATTTGTTACTTTAGTTTAAATATATAGTCTCATGCCAAACTAGCATATTTCATGAAACATGAGAATCATTCCCATTTAAATTAAATACATGGTAAGAATGTGGACTTTCACTGAAATTATAAACATTCCACAGAAAATACATATCAAGAGATAAGAGGAAGAAATAATAGATAGAAATATTGGAGAAGAAGTTGCAAACATATCATTATTCACAGATATTTTAATTGCATATCTAGAAAGTAAAGAATCAACTGAAAAATTATTCAAGAAAAAAAGAGAAGCCAGTAAGATGGGTGGGTAGTTATAACTAGTGCTTATGGGGATGGAGGTGGGAAGAAAAGGAAAAAATAGATGCATACTTGATCCATTAGAAGTTTCAAAGGTATCACCCACCAGCATGTGGCATACCCCAGTCCCTATACCAGGCACTGCTATAAGACAGGGCTACTGCCCTGTCTTAGAGAGCACGTGGGCATAGACAGGTGTTGGGTATCAATAAATATGACAGGCCAGGTGCAGTGGCTCACACCTGTAATCCCAGCACTTTGGGAGGCTGAAGTGGGAGGATCACTTGAGCCCAGGAGTTTGAGGTTGCAGTGAGCTATGATTATGCCACTACGCTGCACTGCACTGCAGCCTGGGCGACAAAGTGAGACCCTGTCTCTAAAAAAAAAAAAAAAGAAAAATGGGTTTTCAGAGGTCACAGCTTGTTTTGATTAGGTTATAATCATGTTAGCTTTTTAATTTGTGTTTTAGTTTTACATCTACAAATTGTGAGAGTCCACATTTTTAAAAATCTGGATTATTAACCTCTATTGAACAATTAGAAGCTTGAACAATATATGACACCCTTTTCTGCCGGGGCAACAGTTGGCTGGAATAGGCAGTGGTTGTCAGCCACCGTTAGGTGCCCCAGGCCCCTCCAGTCTGCAAAGTGCAAATGCTCTTTCTCTCAGCACTGTGGCCCCTTATCTGTCAGTCAGCCCTTGGAGGCATTTCAGTGGGGACCCCTGGTGTTGATAACAAAGTAGAGATACTGGGAAAATCTGCTGGGCTCCTAGTTGTAAAGCTTTGCCTTTAGGAATTGGTTCGTCACCCTGTTGGGAAAAGTCATGGGAGCATTTGAACAAATTAGGAAATATTTGCTTTACTAAATGTATAGCTTGTTCATGCCTAATAATACATCCCCCATGTTATTTTTTAAATTGAAAAATTATCTTAAAAATTAAAAGAAAAAATTGAGGGGCCATCTTTTCCAGGAACTAGGCATTGTTTATATCTTCCTGAAAGCATTCTTCCTTCTGAATTCTGCAGCATGTGCAGAATACTTTTTAGCCCAGGAAAATCTTTCTGTTTTTTGACATGTCATTAGCACTAATTGAGCCTTTAGAGTTTACATTTTCCAAAAGCAAATTAAGAAGGAAAAGTGGAACAGGTTTTCACTGTCGTGCTTTTTTCTAGCTTATATTTTCTCTCTCACAGCCAGATCTGCTAGGTATTTTGGAAGCGATAGCATTATAATCACATTTTCCCTTCATTTTTGTTGAAGAAAGATGGAAGCTATGTTGTCAGTGATAGAGCAGATTAAATATAAGCTGAAATATACTCTGAAAGTATAACTACTATTTATGAAGAAAAGAACAATGTAATTTCCCCAGGTTTGGCTAATCTAAAGCTAAGGTTTATTTTATTGAGTTTAAATAAACACATATGATCTATTCCTTGTGCCCTCAATTCCTTCTCCTCAATCCACTCTAGGGCTTTTCTTCCCAATTGTCTTTTCTTTTATATCACCAGTATTTCTCTCACCACTAGTTACTTCTCAGGAAAGAAAATAAGTTTAAGAAAATCCTGTACTTAAGAACCCTCCCAAGACCTATCATGGCGACATTGCATCATTTGCTTTCTTTTCAGAAACGCCTAGCAGAGTACCTGGCACCCAGATGGAACCTGAAAAATTTTTTCTCAGTTTGACTCAGCCAGATATTTGAAAGCATAGCCTATCTCGCTGCTTCTGGTTTCCTACCGTCTACTTTCGGTGTAGCTCCTCCCATCTGGTTTTTCCACACCTTCTCTTCTCTTCTCTTTTCCTCTATTAGAACTCTCTCTCAAGATCACCAGTTCCTGCTCCCATCCCCCAAAATCACAATTCTTATTTCTTCAGCATTTCTGCCATGTGTGACAAGTGACCTCTGTCCCATAATTAACAAGCAGCACTCATGGAATGCAATCAGAAATCCTCTTTATTTTTTCCTCTCCCGGTAAATTTATTCAGTGGGGAAAGGTCTTCCTCTGCTTCTGAATGAAAACTCAGGAAGCTTTCTTTCTGCTCACTCTTAGGCAACAAAATGTCCTATCACGTCAAATCATTGATTTAAGCCGGTACCTCTAGTGACCAGTGCCATGCAGTTGGCAAAATCTCCAACTTCGTTACAGCTTCTCTTCTCCCTCAGGAAGGCCCTGTGTGGACAGAAAGTCTCAGGCCCCAAGAAAAGGCGTGGGTCTCCCCCTATCTGTTCCTACCTTTGCCACCGGTCCTCCTGAGCTTGCTAAGGTCTGACTTCTCAGGGTCAAGATAAGGATGAAGGAGAGAAAGGATCTAGATTAATTTGAGTTTTGACTTGGTTGTCTGGAGAGACTGTTGTGCATTTCATCCTCAAGAAGAAGTACTCTAGTAGGTTTAGGGTAGGGAGAACTGAGTTCATCCATAGATAAGTTTGGAGAATGTATGGAACTTATAGTGGAAATATCTGGTAGGTAACTCCATGTGACAGTGTAGAGGTAAGTCAGCCCTGTCTGGAGATATGTACTTGAGAGATATCAGCATACTGATCATAGTTAAAACCATGGGAGTGGTTACTGTTGCATAGAGAAAAGAGTTTAAAGTGAAGAGGGCTCCAGGATGAGACATTGGGATGCAATCCCGATGGCCTTCACAGAGCATCCTAGCCCTGTCTTGGATGCCCTTTTGACCTCAAAACAATTATTAGCTCTCTCAGAACTTTAGTTTACCTGCTGATAAAGGTTAGTGCAGGGGATTTCTAAAGTGCTATTCAAACACGACAGTCCATAGTACTATTCCTTTGCATTAGTTTTCACAACTGCTTTGGGACAAATAGAGCATTTATTAATTTTATAACCTCTCTAGTATCTGTAAGCCCATGCAATTACCTGGACCCCTCATCTGTCTTTCTGACAAGCAGAATGGTTATCCTGTACAGTCAACTCCATGAATATTGTTTGAAGAAAACCTGGAGCACCATGAAAATGGCAGGTTTGGGGAATATGAGTGTATCTCACGAGATGCAATAGGGCATGGGGATTAAGAGCTCAGCCTCTGAAGCCAGAGCCCTGGACTCAAATTCCTCTGCTACTAACTTGTTATGTCACCTCAGGCAACTTAGTTAACCTCTATATCGCATTTCCCTCATCTATAAAATGAAGATAGTAATACTAGAGATGGTGCAGGGATTCAATGAGTTAATATACACAAAATACTTAGAAGGGTACCTGGCACATACCCCTCACTAGATGTGAGCTACCCTTATGTCATAATGATAATAAGACAATATTCTGGTGAAAAATGTCTCAATTGTAAGAGTTAAGGAAACATACCATCTTAGACTTTTGGTTTTCAAAAGGGGAGTAAAGAAGAAAAATCTGTACCACTTCCTAATAAGTGGAAACTTTCAGATGGCTGAACTCCATGGGTGATAAACATTCATTTCCTACATTCAGTTCCTAACAAATGGAACTGCAGGTTGAAAAAAAAAAGTCATGTGGATACTGAAATATAGTTGTGTTCTGTTTATAAATTAGTACGAGAGAGGAGGAATCAGAATGTCTCTGCCCTTAATATTTTTCCTTTTTGTTGCATTTATCATAAATTTATGATAAATTTGTCATAGTTAGCTCAAAGTAAAGAAGAAATTGTGAACTGCCCTCTTTCTCAGTAATAAGCCTTGCTATCTTAAATTGTCTTAGAGGTTAGGTTGTACAGTTGTTACTCTCTAAAGCCAAAAATTTCCCTAAGGCATGTTGCATGTGAATCTTTAGGTTTGAGGCAGCAGCTTCAAACTTCTTTGGAACATCTGCCCTGCTCCTCAAAACATACCTCTAGGTGTCAGCTACGTGAAGGGAAGGACAGACCTTAAGCAACTATTGAGACTTCTTGAACCCTTTTCCACTTTCTTCCCCGTACTCCTCTTATTTTGTCTGAGAGAGGTTGGGTTCAACCTGTTTTTCAGACACAGCCAAATATGTGTCCCTGTGCAGTTTATTGTATGCCAAGAAGGACAGTGACATGACAGCAGGAATTCAAAATGAGGTTTTAAGTGAATAAATAAGAATAAGCCTCTGGGATTAGTCCCAATTGAAAAGTTCAGCGCTACCAGGGAGGGGAGCTGCTGCTGCTGGGGATTAACAAATGGCTTGCTGCAGGGAATGGTATTCACTGATCCAGCCGCATTTTGGTTATCGGTGGCCGCTAGGCCCAGTGGCGTCCATCTCTTCTCAGACACGCACACTCAGATGGTAAAGATCTTAGAAATGTGGTTTTCCCCGTTTATCAGTCTCAGAAACTCTCCACCCGATTGTGTATGAACTTTTCAATTCTCACCTGTTAGATCACAGAAAATGTGTGGCTCTGAAATGACTATAGTCTTAGGGAAAGGGATGAAGAATTTCCTTCCACAGGATCAAACTGAAAATAAGAAAACAGAGGAGGTCCTCTGGGCAGGGTAGTGGAAGAGTGGGCAGGATCCTTTTGTGACGATGGCACTGAGTGTGTGAATGGAGAAACCTGTTTATATAGGGCCTTTGCTGTTCATGAGGCCTACAATTAGAGACATGATATTATCTGATCTTTACAACAAAGAGGTTATGTCTCCACTTCATAAGTGAGAAAAGTGAAGCCTAGAGAGGTTGACAGACTTGCTCAAAGTCACAATGCTGGAAGTAGGACAGTCCGAGTCCAGCTTTGGTACTTTCTTTGCCACAGTCCCGCTGTGCACTAAGGTCTCATAGAGGTTTCCCAAACACCCATCCAGCTTGGGTATATAAATCCAACTAGATTTGCAGTCTTTGCATGTTTTAAAGTTAACTTTATTCATTATCGATACAGCTGTCAGATCTTTTATTTTCCTTCTTGGCAAATGGATTATCTTTCCCTTCAAGGGAAAGATAGCAGACAGACAGAGAAAAGCATTTAGCCATAGAAAGGGATAATGATTGTAATTCTGGATTATGACCTAGGAGGATTTCGGCGTCAAAGAGAAGGCACTAAAAGATGGACACTGCCGAAAATGTTTGAAATCGGTGAGGAAGAAGGAGAGATTTCAACCCTGTTTCCTATTCTATTAAAAAGACTTAAGGGAATAGAAACTGAGGGGCTGGATGGCTATTTTGATATTTTAATTTAATATCTTCTGTGATATTCCCCTTTGAAAAAGATTGAACAGAGTAACTACAATTCACATTTACTTGTTTCCTTGAATTTTGCTGAGGGCCTACGCTGTAAACTTCTTCCATCAAGTCTCTGAGGCCCCTTTTCTGCCCTTTCGCTTCCTACATACGAAGGATGTGTGTGTGGCTTTTCACTGTTATAAAAAATGAAAGTTGAGAGGGGTCAGTAGCCCCTTTGTAAAGTTCTGCCTTGATTTTCTAATCCTTGCTGTGGCTTTAAAGTTTTAAGAATTAGTTTAAGGCTGGACGCAGTGGCTCACGCCTGTAATCCTAGCACTCTGGGAGGCCGAGGCGGGCAGATTGTTTGAGCTCAGGAGTTCGAGACCAGCCTGAGCAAGAGTGAGACCCCATCTCTACTGAAAAAAAATAGAAAGAAATTATCTGGACAACTAAAAATATATAGAAAAAATTAGCTGGGCATGGTGGCGCATGCCTGTAGTCCCAGCTACGCGGGAGGCTGAGGCAGTAGGATCGCTTGAGCCCAGGAGTTTGAGGTTGCTGTGAGCTAGGCTGATGCCACAGCACTCTAGCCCGGGCAACAGAGCCAGACTCTGTCTCAAAAAAAAAAAAAGAATCAGTTTAAGCATCTTGAAGGCAAATACCATGGAGAATGTGTGTGTATCATGGGCCCTCAATAATTATTTGTAGAGTGGTTGATGAGTTTCTGAGATCATCTACTATTTTTCTTTCATCAAGATAACAAAATAAGTTCCCAGTGGCCAGAATTGTGTTTTCAAAAACAATTCTCATTCTTCACATGTGTTCTAATAGCCCCCGCTGATTTTCTGTGATGCTACTTTAATTCTGTTCCATTTCATGAGTTATGCTAGGAGAATACCACTGAGAAGGCAACAGAGCCGACTTTGCTTGAACAGAATACACAAAAATAGCAGTTGAGAAAATAAAAGGCAATAAAATAGACTTAGTGTCCTCCTTCATGCCTTCTTAGAAGTAGCTAATTTTGAGGGCACTATGGGAACAGGGCCAAGAAAAGGTAACGGTTTTCTTGGTGATCTGTAACTGGCCTCAGACAAGTCTTCGTGGTTTAGGTCGCTGGAGTCTTTTGTTATTTAGGGCTACGATGAAATGTAACTTGAGGGATGTGTGTGTGTCTGTTTCCTTTCTCTCCACTGTCCAAGGCCAGCTAGCTGCTCTTCCACTGATACTGCTGTGTGTCAGAGATTTGGAAGCACAGCATTCCAGTTTAGAGCTAGACTCATGGTTAGTATTTGAACAAAATATCTTCCTTCCAATTGAAGTGCATTCTTATTCTATGCTGTCTTTCTCCATTTATATTGCACGTTCACATGCTGTTTTTCTCCATATCAGTAACATTTTGAGGTCTAACCTTATATATAGCAAAGTATATACATTTCAAATATTTAGTTCGATAATTTTTTTACATATGCATACACCCATGTAAACCAGCACACAGATCAGGATACAGAACATTTTCTTGTGTCCCCTCCCAGTCAGTCCTAAGAATAACCACTACAGTAGTCCCCCTTTATCTGAAGGGGATCTGTTCTAAGACACCCGGTGGATATCTGAAACCACAGAAACCAAACCCTATATATGCATTGCCACAAAGTACCAGGGTTGATCTTTCTGTCCTTCCATGTTTTATGCCCCGGTGCCTCCTTAGCACTTTTACGAATGTAGGTTCTATTGGACATCTTCCAGAAGAGCCTGGTTTCATCGCACTTGAAGACTTGCTTTGGGTGGTATCCTTTCTCCTTAATCAACTTCTTCACCTCTGCTGGAAATGTGGTAGTAGCTTCTTCCTTGACAGATGCCATCCCTTCAGTAATTTTTATATTTGTCAGTCCAAACCTATTTCTGAATCTGTGTAACCATCTTTTACTTGCAGTAAATGGCTTGGTGCCACTCATTTCAGGGGATCCTTTGCTAAAGTCTTCATATAGGCTCAGTGCTTTCTGATGCAACATGTTGCTGTCAATAAGAACACGTTTTCTGTTCATGTCTTCCACCCAGTGTTTCTTCCATCTTAACTAAGCACTTGTCACACACTGTGGCCATAACTTTTGCAGTTTAAGATGCGACAGCCTATCTAGCACTTATTTCTTTTTCCTTCTTCACCATTTCACTGGTAGAAAATTTGTTCTTATTGTAGATTTTAGCAACCTGGCATACGATTTTTTTTTTTCACTTTTTCACTTAAAGAAAGCCCTTACGGCTTCTCTTTGGCATATCCAAATTGCCAGCTGCACTACTTTTGCACTTTGGGATCATTATTAAGTAAAATGAGGGTTATTCAAACACAAGTGCTGCAGATACCGTGACAGTAAAATGGATAACCAAGATGGGTACTAGGTGACTAATTGTCAGGGAGCATCTGCAGTGTGGATACACTGGACAAAGGGGTGATCCACGTCCTGGGTGGGACAGAGCCAGACAGCCCGAGATTTCATTATGCTACTCAGAATGGTGTGCAATTTAAAACTTATGTATTGTTTATTTCTGGAATTTAACTTTTGATGTTTTCAGACCGAGGTTGATCATGGGTAAGTGAAACTGAGGAAAGTGAAACGGTGGGTAACTATATTTTGACTTCTACCTCCATAAATTGATTTTGGCTGTTCTCAAACTTCATGAAAATGAAGTCATAGTACATGTATTCTTTTGTGTTTGATTTCTTTCATTCAACGTTATACTGTAACTTATACGTGTCGTTGAGTAAAGAATTTCACCCATTCAACTGTTTATGGACATTTGGGTTGTTTCCCGTTGGGGGCTGTTATAAATAATAATGCAAGGAACAGTCTTGTGCATATCTTTTAGTAGACATAAGTCCTCATTTCTCTTGGGTATGTACCCAGGCATGGGATTGCTTAGTCATAGGCTATTCATGTATTTTCTTTTAATAGGTACTGCCAAACATTTTTCCTCAATGGTTGTACCAGTTAACACTCCTAAGTTCCTATGCTTTCAAGACTACAGCTTTCCTCTGTAATATTTTTATTCTAGGTTGGTGATGCTAGATAATGTGAAATGTTGAGATATATGCCAGCCCATCTCAGACTATACATATACACATTCATATTTTACATTCATTCAGTATGGATTCAGAGGTGGAAATTTGCCTTGTCATATGCTTGGAGGTTTAATACTGAAAAATTGCCCTTAGGAATTAAAAAGAAACTGCTAGTTTTTAAAAATATAATATTAAGCACACTAAAGTTTAACTATTGAATAGATGTCTGGCTTTATGGCTTAGGAGTGAGCATGAATCTCAACTAAATATGGTATTCAATTCATAGAGTGAAACCAGAAGGGGGAATTGACTCAGGGAAGGTCCCTTGGATCCTGCCTCTGTCATCATTCATTTGCAACAGGCTGAATTGCATTTTATTGTTGCTATTTTCTCTTATTCCTCCTTGATTCCTTTGAAAGGAAGTAATAAGTCAATATATTAAATATTAAACACTGCTTAGAATCCTTAGAACTGAGCATTTTAATTGTATCAAGTGTTGATCAGCATAGGGTCAAAAAAGAATGGAAACTTAGAGCTTCAGTTTCTTAGTTCACATATGGTTAGTTCAAGTAACCTATGCATGGGCTGGAGGGCAGTATAAGTATTAATAATAATAATATTCCTGATATGAGAAAAAGAACTGTCAAAGTAAGGATCTCTTAAAATCAGTCTAGAAAAGCCTGTTAGGCTGGATTTTCAAATAATAGAGTTCTCTTCCCTTTTGGACAAAGCTATATTAATCCATTCATTCTTTATCACTCATTTGCACAATGATTCAACAAGTACTTATTGAGTACCATGTGCCAGGCCCTGTTCTAGATAACTAGGCATGCAGCAGGGGGAAAAGTAAAGGCCTTATTCTCATGGTGCGTACCTTCTCAGGAAGAAAAGAAGCAAGAAAATACATACGTATGTCATGTGGTACTCTGGAGGAAAATAAAAACAGAGCAAGGGGTAAGGGAATGTTGGCTTGGTGTTGGGAACTGCTATTGCTTTTTGAAAGGGAAGGTTAGGGAAAGCCTCAGTCAGTAACATTTGTGCAGGGACCTGAAGGGACTGAGTAGTGTGGATATCCACTGGAAGAAGTGCATGCCTGGTGGGCTGAAGGGAAGTAAGCAGGCCTCAGCAGTTGGAAGAGAGGTAGTGAGTAGAATAGCTAGAGGTTAAGTCAGAGGGATGGCAGGGTCTCAGATCAGATAGGGCTCTGTAGGCCATTGTAATGACTTGAGCTTTTTCTCTGAATGGGAATCTACTGAAGGATTTTGAACAGAGAAGAAGTGATTCAAATATTTTTTTATGGATTATCTTAAATATTGGTTAGATAATTTAGTTGCATGGACAAGGGTAGAAACAAGGAAACCAGCTAAGATCTCTAATAGGTGTGTTCAGGCAAGAACCAAATAACATAGACATTTTATTTTGTGGACTTATCACCATCACTGTGCTTTATTAGTAAGAGTAATAATTATGTTTATTCAGATGTGGATGAACAATGTCTGGCACATTTGAGCCACATTATTAATAATTTAGCAATATACAAATTAATAATATGCTATGGATGTTATAAAGTAAGTTCTTTATTTAATGCTCTTTTTTATTTACCTAATACAATTTTTTTCTGGACACTCTTCCTCTTCTCTCCCCTGTTTTTATTTAGTAATTTGTACCATTCTTTCAGCCACTCACACTTGAACATTAGCTGTATGTGACTCCTCTCCATCCCGTGCACATCCAGGCAGTCAGGTTCTGTTGTTGCCTTGCTGTCTCCCAAATTCATCTCCTACTTCTGCCATTCCCAACTTCTATTTTGGACCCTCCTTTCATCTGACAGGTAGCCATCAAATTCTCCTTCTCTAATCCATGTGAAATTCAGCAAACAGAATATAGGCTTTTGAAGTGAGACCTTAATTATGATTGGTTCAGATCTTTGTTCTTCTGTGTGCTGGCTGTAGGGCCTTTTGCAATTTTTGAACCTCAATTGTCTCTCTGTAAAATTAGCCAGAACGATATCTAATTTATATGATGACAATGAGGATTATGGGGGACTATGGAGTGTTTAAAGTACCTGGCAACAAGTTGGCACTTAGAAAATGTTGGTTCTTTCCACCTGCTGTTATTCTATTTCAGGCACTCTTCATTTCCACACCTCTAAATGTGCTCCGTCCCTATCTCAGTAAATGATACTTCCATCCACCCAGTTTAAATAAAAAAATCTATGAGTCCTCTTTGAATAATCTATTTCTCTCATCATCTAAATTTAATCTATCTGCAAATCCTATTGGTTCCACTTCTAAAACATATCCTGAATCCATCTACTTCTTCCTATCATCACTGCTACACCCCTAGTCCAAGAATCTCTTGTCTGTACTGTTGCCACAGGTTCCTAATCCATCCTTCTGCCCACACTCTTGTCCTCTTTCTGCCTATTTTCCACAGAGCCAAAGTAGCATTTAAAATATAAACCAGATAATTTCAGTCCCCTGCTTAAAACCCCCCAGTGGCTTTTCATCGTTCTCAGAATGAGATTCAAACATTTTTACTCCTTCAGAATACTCTCCCCCTTTTATACTTCAGCTGCACTGCCGTTTTTTCTTTTCCTGCTAACTCATCAAACTCATAGCTACCTTGGGCCTTAGCACGTGCTGTTCTCTCTGCTTGGCATACTCGTTCCCCAGAAGTCCACATGACTTGCTTCTTCTTGTCACTTAGATCTCAGCTCTAATTGCCTCCTGCCTTCTATCAGTAGTGCTCCATTATACCATCCTATTTTATTTTTTCTAAGGCTTACCACTATCTGAAAATAGCCCATTTATTTATTTATTTTCCCCCAGTAATAATTAAACACCCTCATGTAGGGTCCATTTCCTAGCACAGTGTCTGACACACAGTAGGTATGCAGAAAAAAAAACCCTTGACCGACAGAATAAATATAAACCACTTTTAATGAGCTATCAAGGTTTTATATTAATTACATAAGCCAAGAACGGGGTTTTATTTTTAAAATATGAGGACTTTATTGGTTTTCCTTTAGTCCCTCACACCTCACACATATATCTGTGCTGGAAATATGACTGTAAATAAAACAATAGTAATACAATCCCAGGTTTTGTTTTTTTCCCTAATCTTCTGAATAGTTCTCAAATTTACTCTTCTCTCCGTCTCCTCTTCCACACTTCCACTTTAGGGCAAATTACCATCCTCTCTGGCCTTTTTCCTGTAGGTTTTAATCTCCCAATGCTCTCTTCTCCAGACTGCAGGCCAGTGAGCTTTTCAGTTGCTAACATACCTATGCTTGAAAACCTTTGTAGTTTTCATTGTTCTCAAGGTAAAGACCAGAATCTTCTCTGGTCCACCACCTCATGTCACGTCAGCCCTCACTCTCCACTCCAGGCCACACTTCCTCCTTCCCTCCTGGTTCCCGCCTGCCACCTCGCTGGGTAGCCCTAGCTTCCCGCTTCCTGCAAGGTTCTACACCGCACCCATTTCCCTTAATTACTCGGATTTCAGAATGTCTCTTCCTCGGGGAAGCCCTCCCTGATTAGGCCAAACCTCACTGCCAGTCATACAGCCCACATCACAAAGGGCCTCTCTTTTAGGGCTTGTATTTGTTTTATAATTACATACTCCTCAAAATGATAACCTTATTTAACTGCGTTGATGCGAACTTGGGCTGAAAAGCTATTTGCGGAAGCACTGTATTGACTAGCGGCCCAACCACTCCTCGCCCCGCCCGCTACGGCTTCGGCGCAACTATTACGCATTAAGCAGGCGCCGCGCGCACAGATATCGCAGGCGCCTGCGCAAAGGGGCACGCATGCGCAGAGAGGTGAGCTCGCTGACAGATTCTTGGTGGTGGCGGCGGCCCTGGACTGCGGGGAATGGGAGTCCTAAGGCCCTGACTGAGCACCGCCCCCGCCTCCCTGTCCCCGACATGGCTCAGGAGAAGATGGAGCTGGATCTGGAGCTGCCTCCGGGTACGGGCGGGAGCTCGGCGGAGGGCGGCGGCACTAGCGGCGGCGGGGGCCTCAGGAGGTCTAACAGCGCCCCCCTGATTCACGGCCTCAGTGACACTTCGCCGGTGTTCCAGGCCGAGGCGCCGAGCACCAGGCGGAACAGCACAACGTTCCCGAGCCGCCACGGCCTGCTGCTACCGGCCTCCCCTGTCCGCATGCACAGCAGCCGCTTGCACCAGATCAAGCAGGAGGAGGGCATGGACTTGATCAACAGAGAGACGGTCCACGAGCGGGAGGTGCAGACCGCAATGCAGATAAGCCACTCCTGGGAGGAAAGTTTCAGCCTGAGCGACAACGATGTGGAGAAATCCGCCTCTCCGAAGCGCATCGATTTCATTCCTGTGTCACCAGCACCGTCACCCACTCGGGGAATTGGGAAGCAGTGTTTTTCACCATCCTTGCAAAGTTTTGTGAGTAGCAATGGATTGCCTCCAAGCCCTATTCCCAGCCCAACGACCCGATTTACTACCCGGAGAAGCCAGAGTCCCATCAATTGCATTAGACCAAGTGTTCTTGGACCATTAAAAAGAAAATGTGAAATGGAAACTGATTACCAGCCAAAGAGATTTTTCCAGGGCATCACCAACATGCTTTCTTCTGACGTTGCACAGCTGTCAGATCCCGGTGTGTGTGTATCTTCGGATACCCTTGATGGAAACAGCAGCAGTGCCGGATCTTCTTGTAACTCACCAGCGAAAGTCAGCACTACCACCGACTCTCCTGTGTCGCCCGCCCAAGTGGCCTCTCCATTTATTCCACTAGATGAACTTTCATCTAAGTGATTCACCCATCCTGAGACTGATTTTTTGCAATGGAGAGAGAGAATAATCAAGTTGGAGCAAGCACTGAACTTTGTCAATTAATTTGAGGCTATTTCCTATTTGACCCTTTTTCTTTTTTGGAATTTCCTGATATGTTGTTATTCTAGAGAACTTATATGTCAGGTTCCTGCGGATACCTTTGAATTCAGTGTAGTAATATTTTCAGACGTTTTCCCAATAAGTGTGTTGAAGCATACATCTTTATGCTGCTAATATGTCTAAATACATATGTTATCCCTTGATTTTTTTAAATAATTGAGAGCTCTATTTATTTATGGGATTATTAAGTTCTGATGAAAATATAAATGTTGAATTAATCAGCATAGTAAACTGATGTTTTAAAATTCCATACTTCATGCCCACACTAATTTTTGATGTTATTTTCCAGTGATTGCTAATTTCCATTTGATGAAAAACAATAACTTACCTATTTACAGCTTTTTAAAAATATATGTTAGTTATAACATATCAATCCAGTGGTTGTCTATTTTACCCAGGAATTCTTGAATATTTAATTTTCTGGGTACCGAAGTGTATGGAGGGGGAATGATAAAAGAACAAATTATAAAAGTTTGCAACAAATCTTTTAAGTATATAAAAGTAAACGTATTTAAGAAAAACGTTTTTTAATGAAATTTTAATAGTGATTCTAGTAAGTCATACAAATATAACCTGTACAGTAAATGAAATTTTTCTTTTTTTCTTTTGTTTAACCAGAAAGTGCATTCTCTTGGGTATAATCCTAAAGCGAAATGGGACAGTGCCTTGCAGTCTTAGCCCACTGTACATAGGCTCAGGTTAGGCTCTTTGTACCATTGCAAACTTAAAAGTTTTTCACATGTAGAAAATGTGTGGGAAGCCTGTTGAACTTCAGCAGAGCACCCAGGCAGACAATATTCTCAATCATTAATATACTTTAAAATATTCAGTCGTGCCTCAGTTCTGAAAATTGTTGCCAACCAGGAGCCAGAGCAATTTTTGGCTGCTTTTCTGCTCTTCCCATCTGTCACCTTCCTGGTTTTCCCTCGCTCAGGAAGGAAGCAGCTGTTTCCTTGCCAACAAGTCCTTGCTCTTCGTCTCCTACCAAACTAGTGCACCATCTATTAGACAAAGGTACAGTGTGACTCGGATTTTTAACAGTGAGCAACAACAGGACTCTGAATTGTTTAACCTCTGTGGTTAAAGCTACAGCTTGAGTCGACTGCCTTGGTGATGTCAGTTAATTAAGGGTCGATGATTTGCAAGAGAAAATCAATAAAGAGTCACATAGGTAAATCATTATTTAACTTAGATTTTGTTAAAGGTAGAATCGTGGAATGTTCTTTTCTTTGCCTTTTACAATTAAGACAAAATAATAAGAATAGCAAATGTTTTTGATATTACACTTCCTTATACCTCATATATCTTCCTTAATTAGATAGATGGATAAATAGATAGATACGTAGATAGTTACGTAGGCAGACAAAAAGGGAAGGGGAAAGAAAATAAAAGACTCAAAGTGAGACCAAGACAAAAGCCCTGACTTACTTTTTAAAGTTATTGTCTATAGAGACTTTTAACAATTATGTGAACTTTTTACAACTATGAGAATAAATGGAACTGGTCAACTCTTGACAGTTGCCTCAAGATTCAGTGAAATTATATCAAGAGTAAGAATGTATCCACAGGTTTGAAATTCTGTATTCTGGGTAATAGTGTTCATGTGCTCCAGTTCTAACTGCGTTCCTCAAATTTAAACCTGTATATCCATCTTCTTGTTGGGTACTTTGGCCTGCTTCCAGAGGTACTTTAACTTCAGCATCTTCAAAACAAACTGTATTATCTTCTCAACCTGTTGTTGCATTAACTACATTAATGTCATCACTATCTAATTTCCTAAACTAGAAACCATGGAAGCATCTTTGACTTTCCCTTTTCCCTGTCTGTCACATCCCACTTAATCACCAAGTCCTGTCACCTTTGCTTCTGAAGTGAATCTCAAATCTCTCTCCCCTTCTCTATCTCTATTGCTCCTGATTTAGCTTAAGTTCTTGCCCAAGTGGTCTCCTAATCTTTTTACTGCCCCTTTGGTGCAATCTTCACACCCTTTCCAGAGTGATCTTTCTAAAATATAAACTTGATTTTTTTCACTCTCTTGCTTGAAAACTTTATGTGCTTCCCTATTTCCTCCTGTTCAGGGAATGATTTCCTTAGCCTGATACAGAAGGTCCTTCGTGATGTGGCCATATTCTAAAATAGCTTCAATCTTTCCTCGTCTCCCAACAGCGCACATCCTTCCTTCTTACTCTGCAAGCACCAGACCACTTGATACTCTTTAAACATGCCATATGCTTTCACATGTCCATGCTTTTGGATAGGTTCCTTCTCCCTAAAATGCCATTCTATCCTTTTCAACCAAGCAAATGCTTTTTCCTTTTTATTGTGTGTCGATTTAACTATGAAAGCAATGTATACCTGCCGATTATAAAGTATTTAAACAATCTAGATGTTTATATAGTAAAAAAAAATGAAAGTCTGCCTCTTTGTAAAATTCATCTTTCTTTACCATGAGTAACTTCTGTTAACAGTTTGGTATATAGTGTACAAGATGTGTTACTCCACATTTCCATGTATATATGTATATAAATGCAGGTAACCAACATGTCATTGTTACCTCTCTTCCGTTTTTTTCCCCCACAGCTAATCATTCATCAAGTCTTATTGATTTTATCTTTTAGAATTTTTCTCCGTATTTCCACCTCTACTGCCACCTTGATCTAGGCTACCATTTCCCTCTTGAGCTTCTGAAGCAGCCTCTTAACTCCCACTCGTGCCCTTCACGCTCATTCTGGTGATCTACCCATTCATTCTCCATACAGCGGCTAGAGTCATCCTTTTAAAATTGCAGATCTGATCCTTCCATCTCCCAGCTTAAAGCTTTTCATTTGCTTCCTATTCTTAGGAGTGTACTAAAATGTATCAATTCTGGCCTAGGAGGCCCTGAGGGATCTGGCCCTTCCTTGCCTCTTCCCTTGTTTTCTGTGCTTCACCCTCACTGGCTTGCTTTCTTCTGCTTAAATATATCATGTTCTCTCCTTTTTAAGGTCCTTTTACTAGATCTTTTTTCCCTGAAGTTGTGGAAGCTTTATTTCTGTAAGCTTATTCTTCTGTGTAAATGATAAGTTTTAAATTAGATAGGGTCTAAGAGTTTATGTGGACAATTTACATTATCATAGTATTGGTCATAACTTCAATCATTACTCTGTAGAATGTAAAGGCTTAGCTCATATAAGAATTATCCTTCAAAAAACATTTACAAGGTATTAGTATTGCTAATCTATAAACTGTGCAAGAAGTCCTAAAGCAAATATCCACATTTATTTAAAGTACAGTTCGTCATCTATAATAAACCTCTGTGGTGTATTTTCCTTTATTGTGTTTGTTAAAAACACACTATAAGTGGAAGAAATAATTAATAGTCACTAAGTCCAAGGCTGCTCATGGCAGAACCTTTAAGTAGACTTAAAAAGATTGATTGTGGCCAGGTGTGGTGGCTCACGCCTGTAATCCTAGCACTCTGGGAGGCCGAGGCCAGTGGATCGATCGTTTGAGCTCAGGAGTTCGAGACCAGCCTGAGCAAGAGCAAGACCCTGTCTCTACTAAAAATAGAAAGAAATTAGCTGGACAACTAAAAATATATAGAAAAATTAGCCGGGCGTGGTGGCGCATGCCTGTAGTCCCAGCTACTCGGGAGGCTGAGGCAGAAGGATTACTTGAGCCCAGGAGTTTGAGGTTGCTATGAGCTAGGTTGATGCTATGGCACTCTAGCCTGGGCAAATGGGAGAGTGAGACTCTCTCAGGGAAAAAAAAAAAAAAAAGATTGACTGTAATCAAGAATAACCTGTATGAGGCTGCCTTCCAGTGATTCACATTTATTCAGCCAGTTACATACCCACAGCAAGAGACCACTTTATTTGGTAGTAAAATGGGGAGAGAGTCAGGACTTACGATGAAAACAGGACTGAGAATTTTTTTTTCTTCTGGTTATGTTTCTAGATTAGTAGCAAAAGTTTGAAGTTCCAAGAGAGGTGGGAGATAAGAATGGTTGCCAGACAACGAACCAAGATGATGTACATTTCCTGGGTAGCATCAGAGAACAGAAGAGTTGGCCTTGGAAAGGAAGTCTGGAAACTATTTTTCTTCCAAAAAAAGCAAAAAGACTAGGCTAAGACATCAGTAAATGTTGAACTGATTTGCTATTGCAGGGGTTTAGGTGTATGGAGGAATGTATATGGAAAGCAGGAAGAATTTGAATCTGATTTATCTATTTTTCAATTATTGAGGAGTCTAGGATATTCGAGAGTAGGGACAGGAGTGGATTTGGAAGCCCGAGTGAAATAAAGGTTTATTATTGCCTCTATGAGAATCTAAGGAGCGACTTAGGGTAACTAGAAGATTTATTAGGCCACATTGGATGCCAGGTTGCAGTTTGATGGTAGGTACAAAAGAAGTGGGTTGGATTGACTGGGTTTGGGGATTGGTTAAGTGCGTACTAGGTAAAGTCCAGTTAAGGGTTCTGCTGAAAGTGTGGTTTAAATGATTGGCGGAAGCATTGACAATGGTAAAAGAAGTCAGCAGAGGGTGATGAGCTAGGCCACTCTACTTTTTTCCGGGTTTTACCTTATAATCAGCTATGACAAAGTGTACAGGGTTCTCACTGTAGTAGTTTTGCCCATGGCTAATTTTGTTTAGAGAATCAACCCTAAAGACAAGCCTCGAGTTCCACTTATTTGATAAAAATTTTGTGTTAGATTGCTCACTGTAGCCAAGACAGAGTTCTTTGTGCCTTCCCTAACTTGCCATCCAAGTAAAAAATTCTCTTAAAAGTTGAAATGACCTTTATATAAAAAGTAATAAAATACTTGCTATGTGTCAGGCACTGTTCTAGGTGCCAAGCAATGTATCAGTGCATTTAATCTATCATCATGGTAAGTGCTTTTGTTATTCTCATTTTATAAATGAGGAAATGGAGGCACAGAGAGGTTAAGTAACTTGCCCAGGGTTTTAGAGCTGGGAGGTAGGCAGCGTATTGAAGTGGTTAAGAACACAGACTGTGGAGCCAGATGGCTGTGGTGAGGATTGAATGGGTCAGTATAAGTAAAGTGATTACGACAATGCTGGGCAATTTTTGTCTCCGTGTCAACTGTCCTTATTACTGCAGTGGTGGTGGTGACGATTGTCATTACTGTTGTTGCCTAGCTTGGACTTGCTAAGGAACCTTTTCCTTATCATCCTTGACTGACAAATCTCCCACTTTCGCACTCAATATGCTCTCCACCCTTCAAGACAGCCTATCCTTTTATAAGGTGAGTGGTTTTGATGTTAGAGAGTCTTTCTTGTACTGAACAGACATTTCTCCCTGTAACTTCCACCATTTAATCCAAGTCCTGCTCTCTGGAAAATGCAAAATAAGGCTTATTCCTCTTTTTTAGGTGATAGCCCTCTCTTCACAAATCAGAAATACTGATCTCTCTCTAATAACTGTTTCTTGCTTCCAGATTTTGGAATCTTGAGATATTTATTTCTTCAGTGTATTCTCTCTCTCTGAAATAAGGCTATCATTGCTTGGCAGCCAGGATTTTAACAAGATTGTGATTCCTTCAAGACTTTGTTTACCCTCCAAGGTGGGAAGTGAGACATGGCCTAATAACATGAGTTTTTGCCAATAATAATGACAATAGTACTAATATTTCTTGAGCATTCCATATGAGCCTAGACACTAGTGCTTTACATGGATGACTTTATTAAATCCTATGACAACCTTGTGAAACAGGTGCTATGAAGATTCCCATCGAAGAGATGAGAAGACCAACTACATTTTCTCAAGTCCCTGTTACTTTCTATTTTTTCCTTTTCAATTTAGTTCCTTTCATTTTTTTTCTTGTAAACAGAATTTTTTTATTTGAGAGAAAGCCTATTTTCCAGCTAACTTTGGCAACTTTATTTTGCTAGTGTGGCTACTTCTATTTTGAATCAAATGATATGTTTATTAAAAATTATGCCTTTAAACATTATTACCATATTAGAGGAGATGTCTGGATTTTTTTAGTAATAGATAAAAATTAAAGTGTATAGAAGAAAATTATGGTTCCACAGCTTTATATATTTTTAAACTGATTTGCTATTTGAAATTATAAGGAATGCCAATCCCACAAATTGTTAGATTGTTTTTTATTGTTTTCTTTAGATACATACATACATATATATATATAAACTGTGTTATATTTGATTTATACAGTATCCTTATTATTCTTAGATTATCATTCTTAGGGAAACAAAGCATGAACCAGTTTGACTCTTTCCTCCCTTCCCCTTCCCCCCCAAAAAGCACTGTAAGTTAAAAATGTGTCATTTTTTTAAAGGAATAAAGTAACAGCAGGATTCAAAGAATGATCAGGCTTAGCTATTCTTTCTCAATGGGAAGCTTTCCCCAGAGGTAGAGATTTAAATTCAGAAGAATGGAGCAATCCTTGAGAAACTTTACTTTCTTAAAAAAATTTTACTTCATAGAAAATCACTTCACTGTTGAATAAAAGAACCCCAAAAATATTCTCTTTGAATATTTTCTATTATAGAAGTTGTGCTTAAACTTCATTTTATACTGTCATGCCCCTGCATCAGACATTTTGAAACAAACCATCAAAAGCCACAATTTGTTCCAAAAGGTTAGTATCATTTTTAGAAGTTCAATAAATATTTAAAAATCACTTTGAAAATGACTTTTAGTTCTATTTATAGCTTGTTTGTGAAAATAATTTTAGAACAAGGTTAGGCAGATAACATCAAATACTTGAGTCTCATGCATGTACACCCACATGTGTGTATCCACATGTGTGTGCGCGCAGACACAACACACACACACACACACACACACGCTGACCTACCTTATGGACCTTTTTCTGTTGCTTGGAGCCATATTTAGCTTTCCTCCCATTTTAGATTTTCTCCCATTTCCCCCTTAGTTTTCTTAAATAGGTAGGTTAGACTTTGTAAATTATGTCAAACTATGTATATACCTATATAGGTACTACTGACTTAAATATAAAGCGTTTTGCATTTTGATTTTATATCAACTGTCCAAATTTCAAGTGCTGCCCTAAAAGAGAAATAAGTATTTGGTACTCATACCTAGGACCTCATTGTGCCTGATTTCTATTTCTCCTTTTGAACTTCTAGAAGAAATACTTGGGGAGATGTGAAAATCACTCATTTACAAATTCTAAGGCAACATGACTGAAATTAGAGAACAGAGTTTTATTTACCTGCAAAAGTTGAGTTCTGTGTCAATGCCAGGTATAATTTTGGTTCTTTTCCAATTGCCTGCAGTGCTCCACAAAACCAAGCTAACCTCTAAGGCTTGGCTAGCAAGACATGTTGTGAAAGAAGACAATTGAGAAAGATAATTTGTGTCCTAGCAAAGTAAAATGGTTGTTTGAGATAATCACTCCTGGGATTCAGGCAATCTTTCCCCCTTGCTTTAAGGACAAAGAAAGATCTTAATGTTGCAATGCCAAGAGGATTACCGGAACTCCAGAGTAGCTATTGAGTGTTGGTGTCTTTTGGAAAGAAAAACATGAGATGGGAGTGAGGGGATGATGGATGGATTGAGTATTTCTTTTGGCATCATAAATGTTCTCTTGGACTATAATTGTGAGCTCCCTGTTGAGTAAAGAATGACATTGAGACTGGTTTTCTTCATCGTTTCACTTCATTTAGATTTTGGAGTTGAATAAGGAAGCATTTAAGAATTTCTTTGAGCCTCTTTCCCTAATGTTCTCTTCTTTTGAGTCCCTTTGAAAAAAAATGGTAAATAATAATAATAATGATGATGATGATAATTGTCAGGTTACTTTGAGTCAATAATTAAAATTATTGGAGCACTTTACCAATTTATACTGCATTTCTAAATCTGAATTAAAATTACATACCTATTTATATAGTCTTTCTCAAGGACCCATGTACCACACTACTTGCTATCAGATATTTCTAAAATGCAAATTTGAGTGTGTAATTTTAATGACTACCCCTTAACTTCAAGATTAAATCAAATTATGCTGTATGAGTGAAAGAAGAACTCTCCACTTGCATATGTCTTCTGAATTCCAGGATTTGAGCCACACTGAGCTGAGTTCATGTTCCCCAATACTGTCTGTGCTTTCAGACAACCTGTGTCCTCTACTTAGAATGGCTCTTCGTCCCTACCAACCCTCTTTCCTTAACTAACTTCTTAAAAACTTAACTCAAGGGACACATCCTTCCTGATGGCTCCTGCCTCTCCAGCCCTGGTCAGGTGCTTTCTCCTGTAATCCTGTGTACACAGGGCTTCCCTCTGTAAAGGCAATTAATGAGCTTAGAGAGGTGGGCAGGGGTGAGGATTATATTTGTCTGGTTTCTTATCTCTTTGCCCCATGTGAAAATAAGGACTAAGCCTTCTACTTCTGTCCCAAATACCTGTGCATAGCACATTATAGTTACCCAAATTTATACTGAGTATATGAATTAACTGATGGATAAATGGGTGAACAAATGGTACACGCTGTTGTTGTTTTGATTTTACAGTATTTGTGGTGAGATTTTTATTTCTTCCACTGACAATGACAGTGCCATTTAGAAAATCATTCAACAACATTAAGCATTTACTGTAGCACATGCTGTTTTTAAGAGAAAGGAATGTAGTAAGATTCTTAGTGGAACAAGTCCAGTCACATGGCTGAGCTCTTTATAGTTTGCTAAGGAGACTAAAAATTCATTAAGCAATTTTGATTTAAGCGCTGATTATGTGCCTCGCACTAGCTAGTCTCTTAGGATACATCGGTGTACAGAAGAAAGACTCCTGCCCTGTAGAACATATATTTTGCATGCATTCTAACTGGCAGAAGGAGGGGCAATAATAAACATAACAAGTAAATTACCATATATATATACACACACACATACATGGTGTGTGTATGTGTGTATATATATATGTATATATACAGTGTGAGGAACAGCGAGGAGGTCTGAAACAGAGCTATTCAAGGGAAAAATAGTTGGAGGGGGCTTAGAGAGGTAGGCAGGGGTGAGGATTGCTGCAAACACAGATGGTGTAGGATCTTGTCTAAAGGACATTGGGTTCGATTGTGAGTGAGATGAGACCCATTGCAGAGGTTTGAACATAGGAGTGACATGATCTGTCTTAGATGTTGAAAGGAATACTCTTGCTGTGTTCAGAATAGACTCTGAGGGCAGGGTCGAAGCAGGGAGACCAATTAGGAGGCCATCCAGCAATCCAGGTAAGAGATGACTCTGGCTTGGATGAGGCTGGTAGCAGTGGGGGTGGGAGAAGTAGTTAAATTCTAGATATATTGAACATAGAGCCAACAGATTTTGCTGGTAAATTTAAGATAGATGAGAGAGACAGAGAGAGAGATACTAAGCATAATTGCAAAGTTTTGGGCCTAAGCAACTGGAAGGATTGGAGGTGCCACCAACTGAGATATGGAAATCTGTGGGCAGAGTAGGATTTTTATTTTTTCGTCTGGAGCCATGGGGGTGAGGGCCATTAGTAGCTGAGTTTTGGATATGTTAAGTAAGTAATCTTAGACATTCAAGTGGAGACATCAAGTAAGCAGTTGAATATCTGAGTCTGGAGTTCAGGAAAGACATTTTCACTGAAATACACACCTGGAAGTCATCTGCCTGTGGATGGTAAAGTCTGGCGAGTAGGGAAGATCACTCAAGAGTAAGTCAGTAAAGAGAGAATAGGAACTGAAACTTGGGACACTCTATGACATTAAAAGGTCAGGAAAAGGAAACAGAACGAGCAACCAGAGAGTTAGGAAACCAAGACTGTGGTGCCCTCTAACCATGTGAAGAAAACATGAAAGAGGATGGAGTGATCGAGTGTGTCAACTGCAGCTGATCTAATAAGTAAGACGAGGTCTAATCATTGAGCATTGGATTTAGTAACGTGCAAGTTGCAGGCCACCATGATAAGAGTCATTTCAGGAGAGTGGTGGGATTGGAAACCTGATTAAAGCAAGGTGAAGAGAGAATAGGATGAGCAGAATTGCACACAGCCAGATGGTGAAAAAAAGACTTGGGGTTCTAGATTCTTAAAGGTAAAGAGTAACTAAAACAGGCTGGGCGTGGTGGCTCACGCCTGTAATCCTAGCTCTCTGGGAGGCCGAGGCAGGTGGATTGTTTGAGCTCAGGAGTTTGAAACCAGCCTGAGCAAGAGCGAGACCCCCGTCTCTACTAAAAATAGAAAGAAATTAATTGGACAACTAAAAATATATATAGAAAAAATTAGCTGAGCATGGTGGCGCATGCCTGTAGTCCCAGCTACTCGGGAGGCTGAGGCAGGAGGATCACTTGAGCCCAGGAGTTGGAGGTTGCTGTGAGCTAGGCTGACGCCACGGCACTCTAGCCAGGGCAACACAGTGAGACTCTGTCTCAAAAAAAAAAAAAGAGTAACTAAAACAAAAGATTATTTTTTTACTGGTAAATTGTTATCACTTCACAAGCATTATTCCTTTATATAATATATATATGAGTATACTTTGAGAAAAAAAATCAAAAAATGACAGTTTTCTTTCCTTTTTGGGGGGGCATTAAGGGGAAAAATATACGTAAGTAAGTGTTTTTACTCTAAACATGAATAAACTGTTCAAGCTGAAGACTTACTGATTCACTTCCTTCATGGATTTGTCTGGTTCATTCTATTCCCTTGTCACTTATTTTTCTTGATGGCTTTTTTCCACTTATAAATTGGAATTGAGTTCCACACCCGTGACACAATTATTTCTGTTTAAGTTTGGCCCAGTTTCTTAACCCAGAGACATTTTCCTCTTCAGTGAGTGCTATGAATTTTCTTTTAATAGTTCATTGTCCTCTCAGGTTTCATTTAGGAAGAGATTTTTTTTTCTCTTATTCCTTTGCAAAATTATTGCTAAACAGTGGGACAGGAGAGGACCAGCAATGATAGGAAAGAAAGAATGTTTTCCTCACTTGGAATTGCTCAGATTTCATTCTAATCACAAAATATTGTCAGGTTCCTTCTTGTGGGTTGGGCATTCGGTCCCGATCCTTTATAGAAGAGGACTCAGGGACATCCAAGCCATATTTGTAACCAGCAGGGAAAAATGTGGAACTACTTATCTTTCCTGATACTACATTTCTGGCTTTCAAGACGCCAGTCAAGTACTGTTCACTCCATGGAGCGACCTCTGATTCTTCTGGCTGTAGGTAGAGTTGGTTTTCCTCTGAATCCCTGTACTACCTACTGCCTGTACCCCTTTCTTTGTTGTTTTGTATATGTGCATGTGTGTATTGTAATGTAATGGTTAAAAAAGCTCAGCCTCTGCAGACTGGTAGAACTGCATTCCAGACCTAGCCTTCCCACTTCCAGGCTTCTTGATTTTAGGCAAATCACTTAATCTTTGTGTGCCTTGGTCTTCTCACCTGTTAAATAGTAGTTCCTACCTCAAAAGGTTGTAAGGATTAGAAGAGAATTTTCTATAAAATCATAAAAGTATTTATTCAGAAAACTGGTAATTTGAATAATGGAAACTTGAAGAATATGTATTATATATGGAATAATTGCCTATCTCTATGACAGATTTCCTGAAGGAAAGGGACAATGATTTATCTATCTTTCCTAATACCAATTCTCATCTATAGAAGAAACTCCGTATGTGTTTTTAATGATGGTACATAATGCTTGGGGAATGTGGAACGTTTGTTCACAGAAAACTGTGATATGCGTGTCATAATGTATTTTGCACATTAGCAAATGTTTTAGGCTTTAGGAAATCTTCCAGACTAAAACTCTTGTGATGCTCAGTCTAGGGAAGTGATGCTGCAACTTTGATGATATGTAAAATGAGCTTTCCTTTTAGTTTTCCCACCACTCATGAAAATTGCTGGGTCCCCCCAACTCTCATTCATGTTTACACAGCCCAGAATTCAAAAATCTGCTTTAATTTTAACACAGTCTATCAACTTTTGTATAATTAGGAGAGGAGCTTAAATGACACTTACTTTTAAGCAAACTTCCATAAGCCAAGTATTGTAATAGTGTGAAAAAAAAATTAGAAGGAAAGAACCAAATAGACTAACACAAACAGGCAAATTACACTTTCTAATGATAAAAGCAGTGCAGGTTCATTTTAGAAATTTTAGAAAACTCTGATAAGCAAAAAGAGGTACACTTTAATGAGATCCCACTGTTCGCATTCCCGTGTCTACTGTTATAGGCTTTTTCTACGATTAAATATGTATATGTGATTTTTTTCACACAAAGATAGCATCCTCCTATGTATTCAGCTCCATAAACTGCTTTTTTCTCCATGTAATATACAGTGAATGTTTTAAATATATTTCTGCATTATTTTAATAGTTGTATGATATTTTGTTCTATGGATATATATACCATGGTTAACAAACTTTACTCTTTAGGATATTTTCAACTTTTTTCTCAATTACAAGCAATGTTCTGATGTACATCTGAACAAACTTTAAAAATTTAAAGACCACAAACATTTCTTGGACCTTCCAATACAAAATAGCTGATATGTTCATTTCAATTCAATTTTGTCTATCCTTAAGACATTTCTTTCTCAGTCAGTTTTTGAGTGATTTATTTAATGGCCATGTTTGGAGCTCTTGTGTGTGACTGAAAAAAAAAGGTGTAGTTCTCTGAAAATAATCTGTATTTCAGATTGTTTCAGGATCTAAGACAGCCCTGGTTTCTTACTTGATCCAAACCAGAGAGTTTTGATAATGTCGTTGGGAAAATGTTGCTCTGAGGTCTTTATCTCCTCAACCTGAGCAATCTGTAATTCCAGGTTAATGAGGTTGCCAGGAGGTCAGTGATCATTACCACCATGTCATTTCAATGAAAGAAAGGCTGGTGCGGAGGGATGGGGTGGGGTGGGGGACGGGGATTAGAAGGAGGAGACCAGAGTTAGATATCTGTCCCACAGATTTAAGGTCACCACCATTTCTGTCTTTCATAGTTATGGCAACTTGAGATCCCACATTTTCTATGTTAGTTAAGATATCGAATACTGCTTCCAGCTGTCCATTGAAACATCTCAGAAATTCTAGTATTTTGACATTAAAACTAGCATATTTGTTTTGTGCACCTAAAATGATGCAAAAATCCTTTATGACATCCTGTTTGTCAGTTTGGGTTTATAAAATATGGTCATCATATTTAAAGATCTTAGAAGAGTGAATAAAGGAGGTGATTTAATCATTCGTTTTTTCAATAAATATTTGGTCAATACTTAACAATATACTTGGCACTGCACTGAGGGCTGGGGTTACAAAGAAGAGTAGACAAGTCCTTAAGTTGCTCTTTGTAGAGTACACATATACATAAATTTTAAAATCTACAATGTTTTATAATACTTTATTGCCATGTATAATTGATATATTTTCAAGATGCTACAGGAACACAGAGGAAGGAAATGCAAAAGTGTTTATAGAGGAAGCAACCCTTTAGCAGGTCGATAAGTGAATAGCAATCTCCAGGGAGACAAGGGTACATGAAGAATTTTATGTAACATGTTCAAAGAACAGAGTATATTCTAGGAATTTCCAGCAAACAAGAATTACAATATTCATTTAAAACATAAGGATTAATTCTTGGGTTAAGTTTGTTGTTGTTGTTTTTTACTAATTTAATGTTTTAATTTTTCTATATTTCTGATTTTAAAAAAAACCAAATCGTTTATTCCTTTTTAGGAAATTACTAAGCCATTTGAACCTGAAAGATTAGATGAAATAGACATGGCTTAAGAAGGTGTCCTTGTAACTGCTTTCTGTCTCAATGACATAATTTTTTTTGCTGCCTTGGATTCAATTGCTTAGAAATTATGGCTACAGATTCACAAAGAGATTGAAAGATAGAAGAGACAAAGAATATGTAGTTCAAATTATCTACTGAATTTTTTGTGCTCTTAGTAAGACTCCAAAAAATGATAAAGATCACTGTGCACATCTGTTTGTCTTAGAATTGAAAAAGCCTTGGGCTGTACATTCTGAAATTTCAAAGTAGATTTATAGGGGAAAGGAACCAGAGGTTTAGATTAAATAGATAAGCTGTAAGAGAGCCATAATGATCATATTTAAATATTTTCCACATTAAATAAGGCATGGGGTAGTGTTGTGCTACTGCCATGATTTTTTTTAAATAAATGAATTTGCATCCATGATAGTTTTTTTTAATTCCCCATGGAGTTCCACATAATAGCCAATGTGAATATGTGAACAAAACAATCTGTCAGAGCCAGATTTGAATTTAACTTCCTCAAAGTATGATGATTCCTTTATTAATTTTGAGCTTGTTTTATAAGGAACAATTTTTAAGTTTAAGAAGCCTAATTAACAGAAGTCTGGAGAGTAATAATTGAGGTGAATTTCTAATATGGTTATAAGATTGTTCACTTGGTAAATATTTCTTGGGCCAGACATTGAGCTTCATTAACAACTTTAGTTCCTAGCAGACACATTAAGCCCCTGGCTTCATGGAGTTTACATTATAGTGAGGAGAAACAGACAAAAAAGACAGATAATAAAACCATTGCTGATTACAATAAATGTTAGGAAGGGAATGAACAAGGGGCTGACAACTTGAAGCACCCAGAAGCACCTGCCCTGGGTCGAGTGGTCAGAGAGCAGCGTCACAGGCAAGGGTGAAACGAGCTGGTGAGTAAGAGACTCGCATGTGAGACCAGGGGCAGGCCACACGAGGTCTTGGAGGCCAAGCTCAGGAGTTTGGGTCTTATTCTAAATGCAATGGAAAGACATTAACAGGTTTTTTACAATAGGCCTAACCTGAACTGATTTCACTTTTAAGATCATTCTTGCCTTGAAGGGAATGGAAGTAGGGAGACCAAGCAGGAGGCTGTTGTATTAGTCCAGGTGTCTGCTGGCGACTGGGCTGAGGGGTAGCAGTAAGGGTGGAGAGGAGAAGGTGGTTTTGAGAAATCAGCAGGACTTGGCAGAGGGTATGCTAAGGGGGTGGTTTGGGGGAGGACAATCAAGAATGACTTGATTCTGGTAAGAGAAATTTACTGACTTGAGTAAAAATGGAAATGAAGTGACATTGAATGAGATGGAAAAGTCAGCAGGGGCTGACTTTTGAGGTGTTTGAGTTTTGTTCGGGACATACGTCTAATATGACCATGAGGACTCTAAAGGGAAGTGTCAGTTGGACATACAAGTCCAATGCTAAGGAAAGGTCTGAATCTAGCTATAATTATATTTGAGATAACCATACTGCCCATCAATAGGTTGGCTTTAATTTAAAAAACATTTGGAGGATAACTGTTAATACCGAACCTCTCTCTCTAGTACACCTCCTCTGTTCATTAGTGACTCAATTTAAGGTACGTGCTAGTTGTGCAAATGAATGAAGTCCTCCTCAGTGCAATTCCTATCAAAATCCCAGTGGCATTTCTTATAGAAATAGAAAAAACAATCCTAAAAATTCATATGGAACCACAGAGGACCCCCAAATAGCCAAAGCAATCTTGAGAAAGAAAAACAAAGCTGAAGGCATCATACTTCCTGATTTCAAAATATATTATAAAGTGACAGTAATCAAAACAGCATGGCACTGGCATAAAAATAAACATATAGACCAATGGAATCAAATAGAGAGCCCAGAAATAAGCCCATGCATATACAGTCAACTGATCTTGGATAAGGATGCCAAGAATACTCAATGGGGAGAGATAGTCTCTTCAATAAATGGTGCTGGGAAAACTGGGTATCCACATGCAAAAGAGTTAAACTGGACCCTTATCTTATACCATGCATAAAATCAACTCAATGAATTAAAAACTGAAGCGCAATACCTGAAACTATAAAATTGTTAGAAGAAAACCTAGGGGAAAAGTTTCATGACATTGGTCTTGGCAATGATTTATTGGATACAACAGCAAAAGCACAGGCAACAAAAGCAGATAGACAAGTAGGACACCATCAAACTATTAAAAAGAAGCTTCTGTACAGCAAAGGAAATGATCAACAGAATGAAAAGGCAACCTAAGGAATGGGAGAAAATATTTGCAAACTATATACGTAATACAAAAGGATGAATACCAAAATGCTAGAGAATTCCTACAACTCAATAGCAAAAGAAAAAATAACCTGATTAAAAAATGGGCAAAGGACTTAAATCGGTATTTCTCCAAAGAAGACATGCGAAAGTCTGGCCTTCCCACATCAGGTTCCTTTGAGGAACTGAAAATAGCAATGCCGAAGGAGCTAGAGATACTTGGGAGCAGCAGGTGCCCAGTTTAGGCCAGTGAGCGAGGAAGAAGCTCACAGTGTGTGGTTTGCGGGCCTTCATTTGTTCTATTGCCGGGCCCTGCAAATGTTGGGGATAGGCCCTTCCTCTAGCCTGCTAGTCCTTGAGGTTTGTACCATGCCTTTCACCTAGCATCTAGCACAGGGCTGCACATGTACACGTCTGTTACATGAAGGAATAATCCAGTATTCCTCGGTTTTTATGGCCTGTGGATGAATCAGGGGTAGTTTGAACTATCTTGAGTTCTATAGACCCCACCACTCCCTTCTTACTGATTTCATGCTGGCCTTGAAGACCCATCCCACTTGACCATCCATGGACGGAGTCCACGTCAAGAGCATGCAGGGCTTCTCTGTATGGCTTTACAGTGTGTGCACTGCACAAAGGTGCCCTGCTGACTTCCAACCCACCCTCAGCTGCCAAGCTCTGCACCTGCTGGTGAAAGGGGACTTCTTCTTTTCAGGGTTAAATCTGTTCAGAGGAGCTATCTTTCTCTCATTTTTCTACAAGAGAATGAGCTTCTGCCAAGTCAGAAGAGGGACTGTTTTGTATTCACACAAGGGTGTCCTAGGCTTCCCAAGGTCATGTGAGGGTAGGATATTTGTGTATCCCCACTCCAAATTCTCCATGACTGTTAAGTTTTTGAGGAGTCGAGCCGTAAACATTCCAAGTATCAGAATATTTTAAACAGTTGTCTCCCAGTACTTGCATCTCCTTATTCCTCCTCCTACAATCGTCCCAGATAGGAAAAGTGTTGATCTAAGGCGCAGCTTCCGTTGCCAGTGCTCCCAGGCGTTTCTGAGTCAGCACCTGCTACTACCACGTCGGTATATTGGCCCACAGATATTTTAAGCCATTGCTCTGTCTCCAGACCCCTCTTCCTGCCTTCTGATAAGGTGAATTGAAATTCCATGTGTCGGGCGTCGGGGTGTAGGGGGCGGGGGATGCTGGATGCTCTGCTTGAGCCAGGACATAGTCCTGTAGAGTCTAATGAAAAATCTCAGAATAAGGCTATCCAGGGGGAAACAACAAGCCTCATCACAAGAGAACTTAGAATTCCAGGGGGACTTAGCAGTGTTAACGCTAGGGAAAGGGCAGATATTTTTTCCTGTTGGATTGCTAATAATCACAACAATGCTAGATCCTTCTGGATTTCTTTCAGTTGGGCTGAATTCAAGAATTATAGGTTTATCCTGTTCCTTGATGTTGAGAAAAGAGGGTGTGTGTAATACTGGGACATCAGCACGGTGGTGAGTGTGGATGCAGCCTGCCAGGTGGATGAGATTTGAAACATATTCTGAGACTGAAGATTTGGGATTTTTTTTTCCTACTTTCAAAATCATAGGAATAAACATGATTTAATAATAAGATTACTGAGTTACTCCTGTGAATATAATATTCCATTTGAAGAAGTGGATTTGATCAGGGTAGACTGAATCTTATCAAAAAGATAAGAGAAAATCCAGAATTAATATTTCAAGGAGGAATAAGGTTGCTTTGAAACTGCAATACCATAGATACACCCAAGTATGGTTTGAAGCCAAAGAATAGCATTCTCCAAAATAAGCCCGATCTCAGGTTGAAGTCTACACTATTTAGAGTGGCTACTACTCCAGGTCTTCATATTTCGTTTTGTGACTAATGTTGTGTTGAATTCTGATGGAATGAATGATGTAGGTTTGCCCTAAGGTGTTAACAGCCCATTTCAGCCTCGTGGGCCAATCGGGAAGCAGGAAATGGAGAGGAAAGTCAGTGTGCAAGCATCACAGAAAATAAATTAGAAGAAGATACCATGGGATAAACTATGGGCATCTCTGGATGAGGAGATTGCTGGCCACTTTTGTTTACTTTGTGATTTTCTGTGTTTTTCCAATATTTCTATAATAGACATGAGTTGCATTTACCGTATTTTTAAATTTATTCCAAGAGATAATCTATTCAAAGAAACTGAAACTTGTGTGAAATGAACCTGAAACAGCCAAAAAAAAAAAAAAAGAGAGAGAAAAATCTCTTGCGGAAGTATTTGGGATACTAAATTGGTACCTATCATAGTTTTCCATCTTATTTTAATACTCTACAAATCAAATATTCATTCCTTTACTATTCAATGCTAAATGGAGGAAGGAAGAAAACATTAAGCATTGACTTAATGTATAAGGACTGAAAATAAGACATACTTCCTGTATTCCTAGCTCATCTAAGAACAACAGAAATGCTCATGTATGCATTCAATAAACTTTCAACTTCGAAGTGTGTCCGTGTGCCAGGCACTGTGATTGACAGACAGATAGATTAAGGGAGGGGGCGGTTAATTGCTCTCAAGGGGCTGACAGTGTAGTGGAAAGGAAGCAAATTTCAACTGATGATTACGATAGAGTCAGTAAGTGTCACAATAGAGGCAGGCCCAGAGCACCCCAGGAGCACAGAGGAGAGGCACTGAACCTGCCTTGGGAGAGGGTAGGAGTGGATTCATACAAGGAAGTAACGCCTGAGCTGCATCTTGAAGGGCGAAGATCACTTAGCCGGGGAGAGAGAGAGATGCGGCATGTCAGGCATCAGAGTGTGTCTAAAGGCAGAAGGCCAGGAGCGCGATGCATTCTGGGAGCTGCGAGTCATCCCCTATGACCACAACCGTGTTGGTGGCAGCCCGAGGAGAGATGACGGTCAGGAGAGGTCATATGCTATGCTAGAGACTCTGAGATCTGCCCTGAAGCCGTGAGAAGCCATTGCAGGATTCTCTAGGAGAGTGAAATAGACAGATTTGCGTATGGAAAAGCCCCTTTGGCAATGTTGTGCCCCAGCGAGGCAGAATAATTAGGAGGCTGAGGCAGCAATGTGTGTAAGAAATGATGAAATCTCAGTTAAGATAGTAGCAGAGAAAAAGGCAGAAAAAGAATCAGAATCAAAGAATATCAAGGAGATTGATTGGAAAGAACTTGGGTAGGGGGTGGTTCTGAGGAGGAGTTGGGCTGTCCCCCTGATTTCTGGCTTGGGCAGCGGGGTGGCTAATGGCAGCATTCTCTGAGCAGGTGGGATACAGTAAGCTGCTGTTGGAGCCCACTGCATTTATAGGGCCTTAAGACACTAGCGGAACCCTGCAAGCAACTGGGAACATAAATCTTGAGCTCAGGAAGGGGGTCTGGGCTCCAGAGTTATTTGGAAGTCATCACGAGTAGGTTGCAGTTGAACACCGTGGTAATGGAAGCGATTATTGAGAGGGAATGAGAAGAAAAGAATACAGAAGACCACGCGGAACATGCATATTTAAGAGACAGCCAAAGAAGAAGGAGCTTGCCAAAGAGCCTAAGCAAGAGTGTTCAGCGAGGTAGGGGAAAGCCAGTCATGCATGGAGTCCTTGCTCACACGCTCTCTCAAGCCTGCCGTCCCTGGAAGAAAGGGCAAAGAGCAAATGACGAGTGGCAGAAATGCCCATGCCAAGTGTTTGCCTCTCTAACAAGTCTCCCTGGACATAAACGTCTGCCAACACCTCACTGCCAGAATGTCTGGGAATACAAGTTTCTTGTTTGTTTACTTGGGCACATTGCCTCCCTAAACAAAACCAGAGTTCTATTAATAAAGAACATGAGGAAAAGGGATTTTGGGGATTTGGGGTAGGCAGTGACAGTGCCGGCCATGCCGGGTGGCCAAGGGAAGAGGGACTGTCAGTGAAGGAGGACTGTCATTCATCAGCTCAACACAGATCTGAGAGTCACTGTGTGCAGGGTACTGTTGGTGTCAGAGAAGTGGCGGAGGATAGCGAGTGAAAAGACTGCTTGGGTGAAGTCACAGGGAGCGCGTGTGCGAACTTGGGGTGGTTGTGGGGAGGCAGGATTGCTGTGTCTCCATAAGTGGGTGGGAGGGGGGAAAGTTAAGGTGGGAACGTGCACTGGCGTTCTGAGGAGCTTGACTGTGAGCGCAGAGGGAATGAGACAAGGCTACAGCCAGAAGGGAGCAGCAGGATGGATAAGAGGTTTCAGGAGCCAGCAGAAAGCGTGGTCTCAGGAAAGAGTTCACATGCTCATATTGTCAGGGTGGAGAGCCAGATGCGAGAAAGGGGTTGAAGATCCAGGAAAAAGAACAGCTCATGGGGAGAGGGCTCCAGACAGGTGTGTGCTGGGGGGACACAGATCATAACCTCGGCTGTGCGTTAGGGAGGAAGTAAGGATGAGCGTGGGTGCTCACGAGTTCACAGGTGGGGCAGGCAGGACATGAAAGGACTGTCATTCCTCTGTGGGGCAGGGGGCAGGATGCAGAGACTGTCAGGCAGTGGACTTGAAAAAATAAGCGAAGCCTTGAGAGAGACAGGATTAGCAGAGTGGTTAAGAGTGCCACTTTGGAACAGGACAGCCTGTGCGTTCCCATCCTGGTTCTAACTGTGCGACCCTGGGCAAGTTATTTAACCTCTCAGTTGCCTCTGTTTTCTCTACAACCAAGTGATGAGGATAATCACAGGAGCCTATCACTTGAAGTTGTTGGGACAATTAAATGAGTTAATTCCAGTATTCCTTGGAAGAGTGCCTGGCACCAAGGAGTGCTTCATATGTGTTAGCCATAATAATAGGACCGAGAGCAAATGCAGCGCGTATCACCTAAACACACAACTGTACCAAGACGTAGGTATGGAGCTACGTCGACTGAGGGCTGTGACTGCACAGCAAAGGAGGCACCGCCCTCAGTCCTCCAGGAGTCCTTGCAGAGACATTTGAGATGGACACGCAGGGTCACGGAGAGGCTGGTTCAAGTAGAACAAACACGGTGGGCACAGGCAAGAGGCTGACCGACAACCTGCCATGTTTGCAGAGTAGCGAGCCCTGAAAAGGGAGCACATGGGCACAGGGAGCCGGGCACCTTTTCCCTCCTCACTCCTTCACCTCCAGTGGGGCAGGAATGCGCAGGGAGCACCGGGGCAGAGTGCTGGGCACCACACTCTGCAGGGCTGTGAATGCCTGGAGTGTCTTCTGTAGCCACAAGAAGTGTGGAAGCAGTGACAGGATCTGCTCTGTTCTGAAGTGTTCCTTCTGGTGAGAGTAGCTAAAAATCATAGTAACAGCAATGCTAAATGTCTAGAGTGCATACTGTGTGCCCTGTGAAAGAGGTGCTGTTATGCTCCCTAGTTCCCAGATAAGGAAACTGAGGCACACAGAGATTAAGCCACTTGAGGAGGCCATACAGCTGGAGGGCAGTGTGACTCCTGAACCTTTTCCTGTGACCACCAAGCTGTCATCACCCATCCCATTAGGATGCAACTCAGCGGAGGGGATAGTGACAGGTAAAAGTTGGGGTGATGATCTTAGCCGGGCTTATGGCAGCAAACTGATAGCATAGTTTCCATCTTAGCCGAAGAGAGCTTGGCTGTAAGGATTAGAAGCTCCTGCAAAGACCTCAAGTGAATGGTGACTGTGTTATGAAGATCCAGGAGCCCTCCCAGCCCCAGCTGCTAGCTAGAGAGTATGGCTAGACATCGCCCAGCTGGAAAGTTGTCAGGCTATCGTCGTAGCTCTGTCTGTCTGGAAACACAGGGCCTTCTCTGTGCATCTTTCTACAGTCTGATTAGATTGCAACGTTCTTATTCTCACTTTCCTGTGACTTTGGCCCACCCTGGCTCAACCTGATCTGAGCAGTTCCAGGGCCAGCACTGCTTGACCCACTGAGTCCCTGTGGTGTAGAGAGACTTCTTGCTGTGGATACTCTGCTGGTGTAGACTGCATGGAGCACCCCTCCTCGGTTCATCCTGCAGCTGGAATGGAGGTGACGCGGGTTATCACCAGGCAGGGAGAAGGCTTCTCTGAGAACTCCCGTGGTCTTCAGTAGATAGTGATGCTAGGAAACCTCGTCAGCTTGACTTCACCTGTGCTCCCCAGACCCAGGCAGTGCCCGGTTCTGACTGTGTTTTGTTGTAATCACCACGTGGAGCTCCTTCTGTTCAGCCTCCAGCTCTGCACTGGTCTTATAGGTTTTCATCCCCATAACTAGTGCAGCAGTTTCTAGCGTCACTCTTTAAATCTGGTCTTCCTTTCCCATTTTTTCTTGCCTGCTCTTAAGCAATATTATTTTTAAAAATTTTATTGGCCTCTTCCTCAAAAGCCTCCAGCAGATATTCCCTACTTTGTCATATCTGTGGCTGGCTCCCAAGGCCATGTAGCCTGTGACTAATCAATCTCTCCACCTTGATTTCCCACTGTACTAGGGCAGGATAATCTTGCTGTGTCACCAGACATGCCATGGCCATTCCTGTCTACACTCCTGCGCCTTCGCTCCCTCTGCTGGCCCTTCCCTCCCACCCTGACATCTCACCCAGCCCTTAAGACGGCTAACTCTAGGGCAGACTGTAGATGGCTGTCACTTCCCTCTCCTCTGAATTCCTCCTTTTCGTCTTGATTCTCCAGTGAAATGGTTGGTTCGTTGAAAGTAGCAGCTTGCCAAGTATGTCTTAAACCTGCACATAGCCAAGCACATATCAAACACTTGGAAAATTTAATATTCAGTGATTAATGGCTGATTTATGCTCTCTTTTTTGGCCTTGGTATTTTTTTCTTTTTAATTTTTTATTGCATTTTTCAGAACATTCCATATAAGCCCTCAGACTGTGAAGATTGAATACTTGTTAGAGGCAAAGCCAAGTAAAGTATTAACTCCTAATCCTGTTAAAGACTCTCCCGCTATTGCATGTACTTGAGTTTTGGCTTCTCTTCTATGTGCCTTGACAACAGGAACCATCTTATTCACTGCTGTATTCCCCAAAGTGCTTCACATAAAGAAGTCCTGGAATACATGTTTGAGTAATGAATACCCTTCTGGTCGAGGAATATGTCATAAGTGGCCATTTTATTAGTTTTTCCTCTATCTAGACATTTATATTTGGGCCTGGTTTGAAACTACTTTTATTATTTGTTGCTAATTAAGCTTATTTGCCCAAATTATAGAAAGCCTTTTTTTAAAAAAAATTTGGTTGGACACAATTTTTCTCCTGCTCAGTGTTTTTTTTGCCCTTGGCAACATCTTCCATCTCCTCCAACAATTGCATTTCTTTTTTACACCCCTTCCTACTGCCCTTCTGTGTTCTTTCAGACTTACCCACAGGCACAGAGCCCCCAGACACCTGGTTCAGAGGAAGTTCCTTGGGGTAAACCACCAGCTGTTCTTTGTATTTCGGGCATATAGGAGGTCTGTGTTGCTTTGGGTTTCTCAACAGAAGATGAAACCGACCCAGAAATACTTTGCAGGTTGCTGCAGGAACAAAGCCAAATAGAGTTGGTTATTTATTTCTGAGACCAAACATTTTTCCACCAGTCATAACTGGTTTTATTTGCATATAATGTATAATAAATTATTGTAATCATTGAATAATTTCTGAGGCATCTACTCTTAGGAAAAAACAGGAAACCAGTTTAGAAATTAAGGGCAGACAGGAAGCGTAATCTGGTGCGTGAAAAATGAGAAACTTTGCCATGTAATAAATATCCAGTATTGTGAGGTCTACCCCATATCAACTGTCTAGTAAAAACTGGGGAAGAAAAAATTTAAGTATTTACAGGCAAAAAGTCCAACTATGTGAGATTCTTCATGATTATCCCAGACGTGACTAGGAAGAGACAGAAAAGTAACAATGTTAGTTAAATCTCCATGGATTCTTTTCCTGCATGCCAAATATCATGATTATATGTGTACTTACTCTCCTGACTTCAGCTTTCCCCCCCACTCTCTGACATTGTCACCAAACACACACATACTATGTCTTTGTGTACGTAAAATGAAAATCAGTGCAGGAGAAGATCATGCAATAATGGTGTTTTCATGAAAGGCTGTGAGTTAGATTGGTCTGAGAGCAACATCTCCTGCATGGTGGTTTTCACTGGTGACTTTCTTCTGTCTAATGTTTGCAGTGAAGGCTTGGCATGAAAAGGCTCATAAATTCTTTTAGCACAACCTTTGTTGGGAAAATGAATTACGAGTGGTTCATTTGATGCTGAGCCTTTTGTCATTGCCATTTATAGCTATTCTGTTTATTCACTTTGTGAGAGCCATTCTGAGAATTGATGAATGTGTTTTATGAGAGAATATAAGAGACCTGCAATTTGTTTTGATTGGTCTCCCTTTGGATTCATGGCGAGCAGGTGCCATCATTCGGAATTGGTTTTGGCAGTGGCTTAGTCATATAAATATTAGATACATGAAGTGAAACTTCATTTAAATTATTTTCATCAGTAAGAATAGGAGAGCTTTACGTTGAATATAAGACACCGTGGTTCTATTTTTATAGCTTCTGAGCATACAAATGTGTAACATACCATATGTCCAAACATATGTATGTGTACATGGTCTCCATTGTGCAAATATTTAACATACAGATTTTCTGCATTTCTTTGAGAGTTTATGCAAATGTTCTTTTAAACAATCTGAGTCTATGATTTCTTAATATAAGAGAACTTTTTTCTGTTCTGAAAAATATAGGTATTTCTACTTTGGAAACTATGTCAAAGATTGTTTTCAGTTTGGTGTATTTTTGTTGTTTATATTAAGCCTTGGAAAATAACCTAACATATTTTTAAGGCTTTGATTTTTCCTGCTTTTTTTTTGTTGTTATAGTTGTTGTTTTTTGCCAAACACATTGAAAGAATATCATACCTCTTCTTAAGAACACTTGAAAAAGAGCTGTAATACTTCTTGTATTCCCAGCAAAACTATTTACAAGGCTAGTATTTTCCTAGGAATAGCTCTCGAGGTTTTCTTGAATCCATATACATTTTCACATATTTGTTTTTATTCAGATAAAAGATTTAACAGGGACTTACGATCATAGGTAGAAGGAGAAATCAGGAAGTCTGTAACCCTTTAAGTAACATCCTTCTGGGTAAATTCTCAAAATGTAAGACTCATGATCTTACATACACTCATGAAAATTTAAATATTATCCTACCTGCTGCTGGATCTTTCTCTACACAAGCCAACATGGTAGCTGGCATCTTTCCCACCTTCTACCTCTCAGTCTGTGTCCCCAGCAAACTTCTCTTCATCCAGTTTCAGTGTTCTTCACTCATGAAGCTTTCCATGGTCCCCACAGGCTGACTTATACAGTTCCTCCTCCAAAAACCCACAGTAAAGTGTATGTCATGTTGTCCTGTAGCTATTCACATGTCTGTCTTTCCTGTTGATATTATTTCTTTGAGGTCCAGGACCTGTCATTGTCATTGTGGCCTCAGGGCCAGGCTCACTGCTTGACACATACTGCTCCATAAATGCTTATTGAATGAATAAAGGAGTGAATTTATTTTGTGTCAGGTAATGAAAATGAACTCAGAATAGCATAATTAAAACAAAAATGATTAACATGCAGTTATGACCAAGGCCCAAGTTATCTTTTATTATAATTGCCTTCTCTTTGGGGAAATGTACTAGGAAATGTTGATAGACACAGCTTGAATGGCATGAAAACATTTGAATATGGCTATCTGTGGAAGCTCAACTCCCATAGGACAAGTTGCACTCATAATGATTAAATAATTAATGAGTGCCCTCCCCATTCCAAAGAGGATTTGAGGTGAGGCTTCACCTGAGAAATGTGGCAATGGAACCAAGCCAGAAACACTAATGGAGTCAGAACCATTTGTGGTGGAAGAGAAGTGAACAGAAACAGAGATGGACATAAAACCCAACCCTTCAGAGGCCTATTCTAATGTTCCTCCAGTTAGTCCCTGTTGCTTTGCTTTATTGGTGTTTAATGATGTGTGCGTTTTTATGAGAAGAGCATTAAGGACTAGTGGCTAGTGTCCTTCACATCCTGCATCTACAGGTTGGCCTACTTGGTTGTGTAATTAGGTATTAATAATTAGCCATTTCCCCCCTCATTTGGCCTTGCATGAGGAGCAAGATCATCTGTGTTGAATTAACAATACTGAGTTGTCGGGCCCTAGTGGGGAATTAGAGGGAATTAAAGAGGGCTGTTGCTGAGTAACTCAAATATGGCCCCAGGTGCAATATATCTGAAACTTTCCGTAACTATAGAGTTTTAAAGAGCTCCTGACCACCTTGTAAATTCAGATGTGCCCTCTAGGTTGAGAGTCACAGATGTAGAACAAGTTTTACAGGAAATAATTATGTAAATTAATATTGTTGGCTAACCTTTAGATTGTATTTACAAATTGAAAAATGCAGCACAATATTGATTAGACAATCTTGTTTTTAAGTAGAAGAGAGAGTGCGGTATGGTGGAAAGAGCATTAGATTTGAAGTCAGCTCCAGATCAAATCTCAGGCCTACCACTCGACTTGGCCCCAGGCAAATGGTCCCAAGTCCTAGTCTCACTCGTCCCTCTCTCCTATACTTAATGAAGAGGCTGCAGTAGCCCCTAGCTACTTGGTAGTGATCTATTTAAGCTCTTAACAAATTCCCAGAGTCATAAAAATAGAAATGTTTGTACCAGCTCCTAACCTACCTCCCCATCCACATTTCCATTGAGAATCATGTTTCTCAAGTATATCATCACCCTGTACCTGCTCTCCCACATTCATTACAATTTCTGTTTTATTTTATAGCCTACTATTGACTCATGTATCCTCGGAGCCATTTCTCACTCTTCCCCTGTTTTGTATCACAGGGCAGTCATTCCATATAGGATGCCTTTCTCAGACTTCCTGTGGGGTCAGGTAGTTTTCAGCGGGTTGGCCCCTGGGAGCCATAGACAGGGATTGGCAGGTGCAAGATGAAGCGATAAGCCAGGGTGTTCTCCCCCCAACCCCCTGTGTCTTGGGTGGTGTCTCCAATAGTGACTGTGTCTTCTCCCTGCCTCCAAACATACCCCTCATCCTGTGGTTCCAACTTCTGCCAGTCAACCCTCACCACTGTGTTCTGACCCCAACAGGCACCTCTGGCTTTTGAGGTCTGTTACCACCTCCTCTTGTTGTGCCTGAAGCCCTAAAAGCAGCAGCGACCTCCTGTTGATGTTAACCTATGTTTTATCATTAGCTCTTGCTTAACTTTTCTGCTCACCCATTACTTAATTCCATGTATTAAATTCCCTCTCTTCAACATACCCAAGTATTTTGTTTTCCCTACTAGACCCTGAAAACTCTCCTGAAGTGGTAAAATGTTTTTATTGCCTTTACTAGTCTGAGTAGCTTAAATGATGCCAGGTTTGTGAAGCATGCTGAAAATACTGATTCCCTAGACCCATAATGCAGAGGTAATGATTCACTTCATTCTTGTGGCCCCCAAATCTGAATTTTTATGACATTTCCCAGGTGTTCCAATGCCCATCACTGGAGTAGAGAACAGCAGAGCCAGGCAGAGATGGAGGTGCTTAAGGTGGGGGTGAGTGGTCAGAAGGTCCATTCACCAACCCAGGGTTTCACTTTTACAAACCAGCCTCACAGCAGGAGAGCACACCTCAGCAAAATTAAAAATAACTATATCCCATGGGCTTTATAGGACAGTCAATTACAAGTGTCAAAATAGCACATGCTAAATTGGGGAGTACCAAGGGATTATTTGTAGGATTCAATGAGATCATGTATATGACAGCATTTCATATATCATAGTTGTTCAATAAATGATAGTATCTTTCCTTCCCTTAAACTGAGTGAAAACATAGAAATGTAGAAAGCTATAAAGTAGTATAAATTATGTATTCCTTAAGGTAACAATTCAGATACTAAGTACCAGAAAGGATAGATAAGCAATCAAATAGTCAAAAACAAAATTCATTGCCAGCATGTGTCATTTTTAGCTGGTGTCTCAACAATCCAATCGTAAGACACTGTAAGTTGGCTCTGTTTAATGTCAGAAATCATTTGAAAAAATAAGTTCTAACTGGGAGTCTTATGTCAGATCACATTATCAACACATTTCCTAAGGAGACCTGAACCTTATGAGACTGTCCTTACTTGGCAATTTCTGCATTCTGGGCTCTTTCCAGAGACTATAAATTTTTGAGTGTTCTACTATCCAATTCTAATAAAAAGTTGGTTAGTATTCGTGGAGGACTGCCTGAAAGCTACACAGTCTGTTTGCCACTCATTGAGATAACCTAAATTTTATTCATGGTTTAAGTCAGGCCATCACACAGCTGCCTATTTGGATCTCCATGTATTTGCTTCTTATCAGTTTCCCTCTACAAGGAAGGATAGATGAAAAAAAGACACATCTATCATTATGAAATTTTTGAACTGTGTTAAAAGAGAAAACTCTCACAGGTTTCTAGACAGAGGAAACCAGTAAAGGTACCAAAACAGGAGCATTAGACTAACACCAAACTACTCATCTAAAAACTGGGAAGTAAGAAGATAGCAATGTGGTATTTATAGAAAGATGACAGAAAAGGACCATGTGTAAGAATCCTGCACTGACCAAGAGATCTGTTCATATACAAGGACAAAAAAAAGACATATCTGGACAGGGAGTGACTCAGAGTGGACCATCCATGTGCCACTTCTGAGAAAACTACTTCAGAAGTGTTCCAACCAAATGAGAACTGAATCAGAACAAAGGCATCAGGATAGGGAAGATGAAGAGCAAAGAAACCGCAATGAGCAATGAACCCTGCAAAACTTACAGGCCAGTCTAAATAAATGATGATAATGTGACTATGAGCTATAAATTGTTCATTAAGATTTCTAGAAGCAGAAGAGATGTACTGACTATGAGGACATATTTAATAGTTTGGAGTAGAGCAGGAGAGGAGAGAGTAAAAATATTCCAAATATCTCCACCTGTGGCCGAGGTAGAAAAAAGAGAAATCATGAGTTGGGTTCTCTAGAAACTGGTACTGGGACAGAGTTTAGGTTGCAAGATGTTTATTAGAAATTAACGCCAGTGTATTGTATTCCCTAAAAAGATATGTTGAAGTCCTACCCCCAATATCTGTGCATGTGACCTTATTTGGAAATAGAGTCTTTCCAGATGTAATTAACTTAAGATGAGTTCATGAGGGTGAGCTGTAATCCATTATGACATGGTGTTCTTATAAGAAGAGGAAAATACCACATGAAGACAGACACCTGGGGGGAATGCTGCATGGTGACAGAGGCCGAGACTGGAGTGATGCAGCTGCAAGCCAGGGAACACCAAAGACAACAGCCCCCACCAGAAGCTAGGAAGGGGCATGGAGGAATTTTATCCAGAGTCTCAGAGGGAGCGTGGCCCTGCCGATATCTTTGTTTTAGACTGCTAGCCTCCAGATCTATGATAAAATACACTTCTGTCATTTTAAGCCCCCCAGTACATTGTACTTTGTGTTAGGACAGCTCTAGGAAACTAATACGACCTGTGAAAGAAGGAGAGAGGAAGTACGAAGTCAGGCTCCCACACAAGACACACAGCCTGGGCCACTTCAGTAGGGAGCTGTGGGAAGAGTGCCACCCTGTCATTCAGTCATAGGACATGCTAATGCGGGGAGGCCATGACCATTGCTGAGGTGACTCCCTGCAGAGGCAGACGAAGAAGGAGCTGACAGCTGGAGGTATCTGCTGATCACACCCCCAGTGGTGGGCAGTCTTTCCTCCTTGTAGCAAGATCTGGGTGGCTTCTGCCCGTGTCTACCACAGTAGGCCAAGGGAAAACTAGGTCGTGGGGACAGCATGTAGTCATTTTGTATTTTAATAGAAAAATAGAGACTTTAAAATGAACTTAAAATAAAAAAGATAACTATGAGCAAACTATGTATAATGAAAATTTTTAATTACTAAAAGAAAAAAATGAAATTATAAACTTGATTAATCCATCCAAGAAGGAATGAGTATAAATACAGTAACAACAAACATAAGTCATAGTAAACAAATAGGGTGGAAGCAAACCAGATATAATCTTATCACAATAGATGTGAATTTTTTGCAGTCCCCTTTCTAATGACAAAGACTTTGAGATTAGCAAAAAGAAAATAAAAATGCAGTTTTAAGCTGTTTATAAGAAACACTGGTAAAACAAAATGATGACAACCTAAGGAAGTTGAAGATGAAGAAATGGATAAGGATATGCCAAGAAAATACAAACAAAAGGAAAACAGAGTGGGTACGCTAGCAACAATTAAGATGGAACCCAAGACAAAAATTATCAAATAAGAAAAAGAAGATATTTTTAAGGATAAAAAGTATGATTCACAAGGACACTACTATAGGCATTTACTGACCAACATAGTTATGGAATATATAAGGCAAAGAACACACAAAGGGTAGAAATACAGGAGAACATGATAAAATTATAATCATATTAGGGAATCATATAGGCCATTTATACCCTATAAACAGAAAATGTGCATTTTTCTCTTATATCTATGAAATAATTACCAAAAAACATATTTCTATAGCCAAAGGAAAAAACATAATGAATTTGGGGGGGGCAGGTATTTTACTCATCCCATTTTTTGATCCCACTGTGATAAAACAAGAAATTGTCAATGAAAATAGTAAATAAAATGTAAATGCTT
>NW_012141191.1:4275185-4292945 GCF_000956105.1 Propithecus coquereli | reverse complement strand
AATAAGGAAAAAGACATTACCCAGGTTCCAAAAGGATTACAAAAATTTAGTAAGGGACTATTATGTTCAACTTTATGGCAATAAATTTAAAAATCTGAAGGAAATTGATGATTTTCTAAAAAAATATAAATTACCAAAATTTGATCCAAGGAGAGGTTATAAATCCCAAGAGATGAATAATTATAGAAAAAAAGCTAAGCGTGTATAAAGAAAGCCTTCCAATTTTCAGAAAAGTATGAATTCCTTGATACCAAAACCTGATAAAAATGGAACTACAACAATCATTCAATATCACTCATGAAAATATCCTCTTCAAAAGGTTAGCAAATCAAATCAAAGTTGAGATTTATTCTAGCAGTATAAGGATGATTTTGCATTATGAAATCTCTAAACATTATATATTGATACAGCAGAATAAAGGACAAGAATTGCATGATTATATCAACTGAGGCGGAAGCATATTTGATATAATTCAGTAGACATTCCTAATAAAAACCAAAAGTAAACTAGGCATAGCAAAAAGAACCTGCCACGTTACCAACCAACAAAAGCATCATGGTATCTGGTGACTACTGAAGGATTATGTTATAAATGCCTGGCACTACTGCTATTACTCAACTGCTATGACTCAACATTGTTTTAGAAGTTCAGGGAATGCAATAAGAAAAGAAACTGAAGCAAGCTGCATAAATATTGCAGGTAATGTGACTGAGACTCTACCTAAAATCTTTTAGAATTCTATAACAGGATTTGGTAGAATGACTGCACAAAAGATAATAAGTTAAACCCAATTGTTTTTCTTTATATGAATTATAAGTGATTAGAAATGCAAATTTAAAAGTTCCTATTGCAAGGAGTGATAAATGAAAATATCTAGGAGTGAATCTAATAAGGCATAAGACAAATACAAAAAAATATAAGATTGTAGTAAAAGACATAAACTAACATTGGAAGAAACAGAGAGCTATACTATCTTTTTGAATGAGAAAACTTAAAATTCTAAAGATAACAATTCTTCTTAAATTAGTAAATATAATCCCATTCAGAATCTGAACTTGGTGGGTGAAGGTGTTGTCAGATCAATCAACATGATTTTAAAGTCCATATAAAAATATAAATGCAAGAAAATTGCAAAATTTGAAAGAAAAATAGTCAGAATGGGGAACTTGCACCAGCAGATGTCAAAGCATACTGTCATGTTACTGCATTTAAAACAATATATGAGCTCAGAAATACACAAGGAAGTCTTTGGAACAGAGTAGAGTCCATGGATGGATCGAGGTATATAGGAAAACTTAATGTATGCTAAAGGTGGCATGTCTTTCCAGTAAGGAAAAGCTAGATTATAAATTAAATGATTTGGGGACAATTAGCGGTCCATCTGGGGAAAGGTTCCATTTGGATTAGATTCCATTTGGAGTAAAGATCTAATGTTAAAAATGGAACCTAAGCTATTAGAAGAAAATATGGGAGGATACATGTATGGGGGAAACTGTTTTTCATCGTCCATAATCCATAAAGAAAGAATTGCAAGACAGTAAATTCATAATCCATACAGAGTATAATAATTGGCAGATTTCACTATGTGAAAATTCAAAAATGTTTATATGACAAGACACCATAAACAAAGCCAAAAGAAGAACAATAGCTTGCAACCCATATGACAGACTTAATGTTTAATATACTAAGAGATCTTACAAATTGATTATAAAAGAAAAAAGATAAACAACCTAGTATAAAAATAGGTAAAGGGCATGAACTGGAATTGCAAATCACCAATACACCTGTGAAAAGCATCAGCCCATTAGTAATGAGAGAAGGTAAATTAAAACAAGTGAGATGCCTTTATCTGCCCATCAGGTTAGCGAGCAGTTTCAACGATGGAGAGCATCCAGTGCTGATACACGTGTCAGTAAGCAGGCAGTCTGCACTGTTGGGCTGATTGTTTCAACCTTTTTATGGAAAGAAAATATAACAATAGTCATTCGAACAATTAAATGGGCTTATCAAGTTTGGTCCTACAATTCCACTTCTAGGATTCTTTCCCACAGAAATAAAAGTACTAGAACATTTGAATAGGCTATTTATTCCTACTCTGGTTATGGTGGTCAAACTTGGAAACAGTCTGAATGTTCATCCACAAGGGAGTGGTTGGTTAAAAAATGGTATGTCCATCTTGTGGAATATTATGAAATTTTTTAAAATGAGGTAGATATATACATTTGAAAAAAATATCTAAAATATACTGATAAGAATGAGTAGCAGAAATGTGTGTGTGTGTGTGTGTGTGTGTCTGTGTGTGTGTGTGTCAGTAACCACAGGGAAGATTTTGAAAGGCTATTCAACAAACTGTTTATCTCAGGGGGAGATAAGAGTGGGACCTAAATCATTTTTACTTTATACCTCTCTGTATTTTTAAATTGATTACAATATACAAGTATCTCTTCTATATAAAACATAATGACAGCAAAAGAGCTTCATTGAACTGTTCTTTGAAGTTGTGCCATATAATCAACCCTTAGGAAAATCAAAGTTGATTTATTATATGAATAATGCTGAAAAACTGTCTACATGTCACATGGAGTCTCCTGTATGAAGACCTATGGGAGAAATTTCCACTCCAACCTCAATCCTCAGATACCTGTAGTTCGTTTGAGTAACTGATTTGCTTTTATCTTTTGCACACTGGGTATCTGGTAACTGATCATGTCTTCTTTTGCTGTGGCAACAGGAATCTCAGAGTCAAGTTGGAGACTGTACAGTTTATTGAATGGCTGTATTAGGTCACATGGCTTCTGTTCTATGCTTAGCCTTTACTGCTGGAATCATCTTGTGCCCAACCTTTATTTTTCCCTCACACACATTCCTTCCTTTATTTTTATTTTTATTTTTAACTGATTACATTGCATGTATCTCTGTAGCCATCTCCAATCCTTTTTGGGAGATTAGGTAGGGATATGAATAAATATTGACAGAGATTTCTATTTTAACAGGAACCTGGGAAAGAAAACAATCTCAACAATGAATAGGCCACCCATCACTACCAACTACAGATGACTTGTCATTTCATTTACAAAGGTAAGGAAATAGTCTATGTTTTTATTTAATTCTGAGTGATTCTGTATTCAGCCCTTACCTTTTTTATTGTATATTTATTTTCAGATATTCTAAAGCATGTATCTAGTTTATAACCTTTAACTTTGACATTATCAAATGTAAAACAAACATCAAACAAACAGAAACAGGAAATTTTGTGAATGTCAGCATGCCTGAAGGGCAGAGCAACCCAGGAGGTGTGGTCCCTGCTATTAATTAATGTGTATGGTTAAATTTTTTAACAATGTTAGTATTTTCCTTATTTTTTAAGTAGCGGTGCTCACTGCAGACTACTTGGAGAATATAGCAAAATATAAAAATGAAAACCTAAAGCATTCATAATCCCATGATCCATAGATAATCACCAGTACTTCTGAGAATGTCTTTCCTCCTTTTATGCATATATAGAAATATATATGATTATAGTGGTTTTAGAACAATATTTTTAACTCATACTTACCTTGGCTTCCATAGTTACAAATGATGTACCTTAAGTGGTGCAGAAGCCTAACACATCTGAGGACAAGTAGTAATCACCACGGTGACCATTCTAACAGTCCTTTGCAGCTTACCAGGACATCCACAAGCATTTCATTGGCCTGTGCTACTGGGAAGTCCCTGGTTAATAGGTCTGTGTGACCTTTGGCCTTCCTTTATCATCATTATCTGTTTTGTGCTGCTTAAAAGGAATTGATTTTTAAAAAGAGAAGTTCACCCATTTCTCTCCTCCTCTTCCCTACTGTCAAGTCAGGAGTGATTCACAAAGTAAGAAAAAACATTTTAAGACCATCTCATCATCCATCCTTCATTCGTGCCAATTAGTCAACCTCTCATTAAGATTGTTTTTTCAAACACGCTTCGAAGTTGCTCTTGCAATGTTTCAGTTTTAAAAGCTGCAAAGTCTTAGAAGTGAAATGACTAGAAAGGCATTCTTTAGGGAGGTCTTCACTCTGTTGGCTCTATTAAATAGTTGAAGGTTTGTTTTTTAACCTGAGCCTGACATTACAAAGTCTTTCGGGCATTTTAATTCCTCTGGTATTTTATTCAGAACTCACCCAAATATTATTATAAAGAGACTAGAAAAATAAATCATTCCTTAAATGAATTAAGCAGTTACAGTGTGGGAAACAGTACTTTGTGAAACATCTGCCCCTGAAGACTGTATTCTATATGGACAGATTGAATGGATACAAATAGAATTGAAAAATAATGTAAGAAGGTGGTTTGGTTGGGGGACAGTAATAAATCTGGTGACGTTGGCTCACCATGGTCCATGCTTTCATATTCTCGGATGGTTTTTAATCACATTGACGCAGGAAAGTGACTCCCAATGGTGGGAGCCACTTGAAGTCCAAGTGGGTCCTTGGCTTTGCACAAGAAAGAATTTAGGAGTGAGCCAACAAAATAAAGTGAAAGAAAGATTTATTCAGGAACTATAGAAACTTAGTACTCCACAGACAGAGTAGAGGCTGGCCCTCCCTGCAGAAGAGAACTGGCCCCTTGCAGATGGAGGACCAGCCCCTTGGTTCCTGCTGCCTTTCTATTTAAGCAACAGGCTAAACAAGGGGAGGAATATTCATGGATGGGGTGGTGTTTCTCCACCATCTTGGTTCTAACTGGTTGGAACTTGCCCTGCCTCTGTCCTGTTTTGATTAGAGCAATTTGGAACTTTTTCTGGAGGCTTGCTGATTCAGTTAGGCAATGCCTAAGACATTGCCTGCGACAATGCTGTACCCAAAGCAGTGCCTGCCAGTTCCCTGTCTCAACAACACACTTATGGCAGTATGTGTAAACTTGGTCATTTAGTTCCAATGCAGAGAAATGGCTGGTGAATTCTTAGGTTTACCATATGCTGTGTTTATTAAAAGCCCAGCATTTAAAGCATGCTTCAAAGGCTCATAAGAAAGTCAGAAGTTTTACTGGTCCCTGGTGTATTAAATGTTCTTCATGCAATGTAAGACCCTCAAATATTGTGGTTCCCTAATTATGCAGTTACCCTGATTACCACAGACGTAACTGGCCTTAAAAATTCAGATGGATTAGAGGTTAAATGTGAAAATCTTATCATTAAAAAGAGATAGAAACACATGTTCAAACATCTTGTATCTCCCAATGCGAAAAAATATTTTATCTGAAAGCATGGGAAGAAATCACAAAGATAGTCAATAGTTTCGAATATGGAAAAATGTAAATCTTCTCTATAACATAAAAGAAATGAAAAGGCACACAGCAACATGGAAAAATATTAAAAATGTGCTTGGCAACAAATTAATAACCTTAAAATATAAAAGTCAATAAGGAAATCATTAATGTTAATAATCATAATAGGCAAAAATTTGTAACTGAAACACTGAGACCTCAGTAGACAAATGGACAAAACAATGGAAAACTCAAAAGAAGAGATTCAAAGAACTAAAAACAATGTGAAAACAATGTTAACTTTCACTAGTAATTTTCAAAGATGCAAATTAAAATCAGAAGATGCTTTCTTTTGCCCATCAGATTAGCAAAGATGTTTAAGACAGTAATAGTCATTGCTAAGTTTGTAATGAAATAAGCTCCCACTCACTGCTGATAGTAGTATGAGTATATTCTTCTGGAAAGAAATTTACCAATATGTAGTAAGAGCTTTAAATTTTTTAAATGCCCTGTTATGCTGTAGTAATTCCAGGAATCTAGTCTAAGAAAACATTGAAATTAGATGAAGATATAAGTACAAAATAATTATTGTTGTACTACTTGCAGGAGTAAAACCCTTGAACTGCCTCAACTATTCTCCAATATTAGCATTGACTAAAGTATTAACACACAGTGGTATTCACACAGAGGTATGTCTCGCAACTAGAAAAAATTATTAGTCTTGCAATGAAATTTTTTGTAATCAAATGGGAAAATGCTTATTACATAAATGTTCAGTAAAAAATACTGGTAAGATGGTATTATAATATTTTTCATACGAAAATGCAGAGAACAAAAGGTGGGAACAAATATGCCAAATTTGAATATTTGAACATATACGCCAGTTTATGAATATTGGAGTTGCCCAAAGGCAGTAGATTTGAGAGTAATTGCTTTGTTCTGATTCATATTTTTTGGTACTTTCCAGATATCTTTATAGTAAGCATTTATAACCAGAAGGGAAGGTTTTAAAAAGGCTTTGAAGAAAGAAACTTAGACACATAAAGTGGGCTTGGACTTCCATAGCGTCTTGCTAACAGGATACAAAGTAAAGCCTACTGCCAAATAATTTACAAGTAAAGATTTACTTTGGAAAGATTGGGAACACGGTTTTTTTTGTTTTTTTTTTTAGTATTCTGAGAACTTTCTTCTTTTCTTAGAAACAACAGTAATGACAACAAAAACATAGTTAACCAAAATAGATCCTTTAGTTAACAATATTATTAATGTATTGTATTTCAGAGTAAAGTTTAAATTCAAATGGGAATGTTTTTCTCTTGTAGATGTCGTCTGCTGCTGAAAATGGAGATGCAGCACCTGGGAAACAAAATGAAGAAAAAACCTATAAAAAGGTACATGAGTGTTTTGTTTTCTTCCTTCAACTCAGAAAGAGGAACATTGTTTTATTATTTGGCTTGTTAATATTGTCATAAGCCTTTTCTTTTTCCAAAGCAGTTATAAGTTACTGTCTTAGTTTTTCCTGTTGCTGCTATAACTAATTACTACAAACTTAGTGCCCTAAACAACACAAATGACAAATGCACCATGGTATAGTTCTGTAGGCCAGAAATCTGGCATGGGTCCCACTGGGCCAAGATCCAAGTGTCTACAGAGCTGCATTCCTTTTTGGAGGCTCTAGGGGAGAGTCCATTTCCTTGTTTTTTTCAGCTTCTAGAGACTACCTGCAATCCCAGTATCGTGGCTTCCTTATATCCTCAAAACCAGAATGGCTGGTCGAGTCTTTCTCAGGCTGTATCACCCTGACACTTTAAAAGGACTGTATGATTACATTGAGCCCTCCTGGGTAATTCAGGACAGTTTCTTTTATTGATATATTAGCAACACTAATTTCCTCTGCAGCCTATCCTTGTTGCTGGATAACATAACACATTCATAGGTCCCAAGGATTAGGGCATGGGCATCTCTGGGGCCATTTTTCCACCTATCACTGTTACTTCAATATGGAATATTGAGGGCAGGTGGTTATTTGAAGACCCTTATTATTCCTAAGAAGAAGGCTCCTAAAGGTGTGCAGTGTTCTTTGTACAGTGTATGAATCCTTTACTTGATTCACTACTTTCTACCAAAATTTTAAACATTTTACCTTTGTATTTTAAAAAATTTTAAATGTGAAATGCTCCCCCTTTTGTAAGCCTCTCAGATTTCGTTTCTTCAGCCCATTTCCCAAAAATCTCTTTTCCAGACTTCCCAATGTATCTTGCCTTACCGTCCATCCTTTGACTTTGATAAATTCTCAGCTCCTAACAACCAAGCTAATGATCAGAAACATTTCTGGAAAAAAAAAAGAAAAAGAAACATTTCTGGGTAAAATATGTTCCCAAGCACTGCTACTCCTGATTATAAACTGACTATATATTTTAGCTTTTGTAAGTTCTTGCTCTTCTCTCCTCTGAAGAGTAGGACGTTTGTGTATCGCAGCTTTATTATATTTTAACTTTCCCTTTTTCCTTTTCCTTCAGTAGAACTGCTAGCAAGCAGTTCAGTTGTAAAGTACGTGAACGATCTGTTCTGACCCACATATTCAGGCCATGGAACTGGCATGATGTATTTCCTGTTCCTTTTTCTTGTGGGAGAATATGCCCTTTGTCCTGGTATATGTTTTTTATCTGACTTTTTCACTCAGCCAAACCTTGAAATATAAACAGGGAGGTTGTCATCCGAGATGATGGTGTGGTTAGGGAAGAGTAGGGTGAAGATTCAAGAGCTCAGAAGTGTCACCTTAGATCTTATAAAAATCTGTGCATCTCGCCAAAGGCAACAGTATGCTATTATTTATTTTTAGACACAGGTAGAAAACCAAATCCCATCTCGTGTACCCAAGACTCCGTGTAAATTCAGTGGAGCACGAGACCAACATAGAAATGGTTCAATTGCCAGCCTGTGATTACTGCAGATCAGTTTCAGGCACCATTCTCCACCAGCATCGAGATGCATTGCAACTTTTGACTGAATTCTGACCTACAGGAGCTCCTTCATGATGCAAAAGTTATAGAAAAAAATGTGACCATGACATCTTGGAGCTTGCTACATGTGCCCTGCCCAAGAAGTTAGTATAGTGGGTTGTCAATAATATTATAGGTATGAGTCTATGATTAATATCTCTGACAGGATATTTGACATAGCAATGTTGGGAAGGTTATAAAATTGAAAAATCAGATTCCATGGTTGCAAATAATGCTGATAAATAAGAGAAGATGCAGGAAACTTAAAGGGACCAAAAAAAACACCGACAAATTTTTTTAATGTGAGTTAGTATAGGGATCTTTTTAATGACCTCTGATTTTAAAAGGAATATAAGCAATAGAAGGGGAGATATGCAACCTCTCTAAAAAAGCACCAAAAAAACCCTAGCACAGCATCTAGAACTTTAGGTTCCTCAATAAACATGGTGTTGATATACACAGCAAGAAGGGATCACTTAGAGAAAGTATTACTTTACTAACAGATAAAAGCTCAACTGAATTATTCAATTTAATTCTTCTCCGTTAAGCAGACTGATCTTCAAACAGGAGAAGGTGTTAATGGCAGAGTTAGGAAAGCTGATAATAAGAGTCACATTTGCTATTTCAAACGTGTTTATCTCTAGGCCCAGATAAACCATTTCCCAGATGAAAGAACTTGAAGCTAGGGAAACCACTAAATGTGAGCTTTAAACACGTTTGAGAATGGAAAAATTGTCAAAAAGCAAGAGATAAACAATTAATGGTCCTATTATCAAAAATGAGGAAGAGGCACATTCTAGAAACCAGAATATGAGTAAGACATTGTTCCCTAGCATAATTTGAGCATTATAATTAAATATATGGTTTATCACATTTAGAGAAGAAACATGTCTTTTTACAAACCTGGAGAAATTCATAAGGCTGTAATTTATGTCAAACTAACCACATTTCCTATTCTGAAAGAATCATTAAGTTATTCATAGAGAAGGAGAATGTTCAAATTTAATGAATCTTGATTTGAAAGCATCTGGAAGAATCTGCAGTATCCTTTCAGACAAGGTGGAATAGTATTTATTAAATATTATGCTTAGCATGCTTGTACCTGGTTGGACTAATGGTCTCAAAGACTGACAGTGTTGCTCCCTGTTCACTTAGTGTCTACACACGATGCATGTGTTGCCCTATGTAGCTTAACATTTTCACCCATGACCTTAATGAAAGCATAAAAGCTGTGCTTTGCAAATGCACACATGACAAACTGGAAATGATAGCAAACAGATTAAATGAATGTCATCAAGGCCATCATGCATTTCATTAACTATATCCCTTTACAAATAACTTAAATTTCTTTCCCAGTCCTGAGGCCCTCACCATGGGGTATGCACCTGTTTAAGAAGCTTTGATGACCCATTGTGTTTTTGCCTGTAACTGAAGCCAGTCCATGCATCCCAGGTTAAGGATCCCCTGATCTACTGCCCTAGGAATGGGAAAGATACCAAAGGGGCTTAAAAGCAACTTACAGTTGGGTGGGGGAGGCAAGACATGAACACAATTTTAGAGCACTGTAGATAATAATAAGGTTTGTTCAAAAGAGGAGAAACCAATATCGGTTAGAGTTAAGCAGCAGGCTTGGGCTTTCTGTATTAAGCCCCAGATTTATTGGGCAGCTGCCAGCAACACTCATCATCATGAGTGCTATGATTTCCACGTGCTTTTAGGGAACACTCAGTGTTCATGGAACAATTTTATACTCTCTCCGTCTCAATTATTCTCATGTGATTGTTTAGGCTTTTTGTTCTTGCAGTTAACCATTTCCCTAATCCATTATCAGTTCTTGGCAAGCCTGGGAAGAAATAGCTAAAATTGGTCCTTGAGGTTAATGTCTTCAGCTAATGGCTAAAATAGGAAGTTTGATTTTAGCTGCTTAAAAAAAACATGCTGCCCATTAAGACAGGCATTAAAGGCTGCCTGGCTGTATTTACAGAGTGTAGTATTTCCATTCTCAGTTAATTTATTGAGTGTCTTCCACGAGAGTTATAAACGCAGAAGCCTTCCAGGGCCAGGCAGGTAACAAGAGCAAAATAACTAGGGAACCAGAGTAACCAGGAGATACATGCCTCCTTTAAGAGGGGACGCTGACACTCAGTTCCAGATGACAGAGCTATGCAGGAAGGCTCACCCAGGGTTGCTAGATACTCTAATTTTTTTTTAAGAAACCAGAAATAAGAATTTTGATGTGAAATCCAATTTTTAAATATCAGCAACTAACTCAAAAGTTTTTAAAAATACACTCTGGACAAAACAACACACCTATGAACCATATCTGGCCCACAGGCAGTGGCCAGTTTGCAACCTTTGACCCCCCTGTTGGTGTAGAAAAGTGAGATAGCAAAGAGGAGTATGCAGAAGAAATGCACGTAGGAGCTCGTCTCTACTTCCCGTGACCTCACAATTTATTTGGGGGAAAAATATGTGAAAAAATTAGATAATGACCCAAATCGGTATTGGGTAAATGCCAAGACAAATGGTATTTCATTTCATCATCTTGCAAGTCTTGACGAGCTTGAGGCTCATTACAGTCTTCTGGGGAAAGAGCCCTTTCCCAGCTTGTTAGTTAGCAGAGCATTTTGCTGGGATAAAAATTGCATAGATGTCTCATTGCTTTTTGCCATGACAGAAAATCCCACTTCGTTAGTGACTGTGCCTTCAGATCTACCTTCTCATTTGTCTCGAAGATGGGGAGTCCGAGGAACACAGGCACAGAACCGGGGTGAGCATGATTGTTGGAGGTACAGGAGAGGCTGGCCTGAACAAAGCTAGGTGTCAGTGTTTGGGAAAAGTAGCAGGCAACTTTGGAAGTATGGGCTGGCTGTAAATGACAGCTAGCCTGGGCTGCTGGTTTGAGGAGTTTGAATTTTATGTTCCAGGTCAGTGTTATCCAGTGGAACTTCCTACAAGGATGGAAATGTTCTGTAATCTGTGCTAATGCTTTAGCCGCAAGCTATGTGTGGCTGTTGGGCATTTGAAATGTGGCCAGTGTGTCCCAGGACCTGAATTTTTCATCTTAATTTTAGTCAAGTTTAAACTTCAATAAGCACACATGGCCGATGGCTACCATATTGGACAGTGGTTGTAGGCGGTGGGTGCCATGACATTAAGGTAGTGACAGGATGCAATGACTGCAAACCTAGTGGGGAGCACATGTTGCACCGGGTCAGGGGAGATGATGCAAGGAGGCTTTTGTGTTAGTCGAGCAAAGTTGCATACAAAAAGATGTGGGGAATATTTTTGAAAAGAAAATCACGGTGAAGACTGACCTGAATGTTTCCAATCAGGCTGACTACCAGCATTTTTCTGCCAGTGATGGAACTAGAGAAGTCTGGGAAAGAGCACTGTGTTGTTTTGGGGTTTGGGTGGTTTGTTTAACAAGGTGAGAGACACAGAAGGAAGCAGGAGGCAGGGCATGAGGAGGATTGTTTAAACTCAAGTGAAATACTGATGTCAGAGATCCAAGAAATAGCCCAGCCCACCCCTACCCTTCCAAAATGAACAGATGTCATGGTGGCTCCATGACATATGCCAGGTCACCTAGCAGGTCTTTGTCAGGGAGATGGGTAGAATCTCCAGCCAAGTGCTGTCCTCATTTTGTGATTTGTTCATTGGAATAGACCAGAGTTTCCCAACCACCTGGGCAAGGACGGACGTGGAAATGTTCACAGCCATTCGCCTTCTCCCTGTCTCCCCTCTGCACTCTAAGGCTGTCATTCCAGGTTCTCGCCCTTCCCTCTTCTGCTGCTTTCTCCTCCCTGCGCCTGCCCATAACAGGCCTCCACTGGGAGAGTCTGGTTTTGATGACCGCAGGCTGCTGTGGGGGCAGAGGTCACCTGCCTGTGGCCCCAACACCCTGACCGCAGTGTGCTGTGTCTCTTTAGCGGATTGCCGCCACGGCAGGCACACATGCTGATGGCACTCAGAAGGCTCCAGCAGGAAATCAACCAGACTAGGACACCCATGGGGTCCTTGGCCCAAGTACCTCAGTTTTTTTCCATTTTGTTTTGTTTTGTTTTAAGACCTTGGTTGTCACTTCATTCCAGTGTCTGAGACAGTGTTTTATCAGTGGAAGCAGGCAGTGATGAGGGATGAAGGAATTATACCTGGCCCTGACCACATTACAAGGAAAGAAGCCTTTTATTACTTTTTAAACATGAGTAAGGTAATGGCTCAGAGACACTTTGATGTAAAAGGAAGCATTTATTTAAATACAAGCTCTTTATAAAGTGTCTCTGGGAAGACATAGGCAACCGGTAATATTGGCTGCCTCCGGGGAGAATTGGGTAGTGAGATCTTGAGTTGACGGATTCTTCTCTGCATATGCCTTTTTATGCATATTTAATTTTGAACCATGTGAATGTATAACCTATTCAAAAATTGAATAAATAACACTTTAGAATTTTGGAGGGGAGTGGGAACGTTATGTGTTCTATGCCCTGACCACTATTCTTTTCCTTCAGATTCTAGGAAGCCACCACTTCCGTAAAACAAGCAAACTTGTTTATGCTGAGAAGCAATTGTCATGAATAGCAATTGTCATGGTGATAATGAATGACCCTTTGGCATTCTAAGTGTTCTTCCTGATTCGCTTTAATCCAAACAACCCTAACCCAGTGCTTCTCAACCAGGGAACATTTGGCAATGTCTAAGACATTTTTGGTTGTCACAATGTGTGGGCTGGTGATATTGGTTCCTAGGATAATATATCTTTTTTTTTTAAGAGATAGGGTCTCACTCTGTTGCCCAGGCTAGAGTGTAGTGGCACCATCATAGCTCACTGTAGCCTCAAACTCCTGGGCTCAAGCGATCCTCCTGCCTTGGGCTCCTGAGTAGCTGGGATTATAGGTATGCACTATTACATCCAGCTAATCTTTTTTTTTTTAATTTTTTGTAGAGATGAGGTCTTGCTATGTTACCCAGGCTGGTCTTGAACTCCTGGGCTCAAGCAATCCTCCTGCCTTGGGCTCCTGAGTAGCTGGGATTATAGGTATGCACTATTACATCCAGCTAATCTTTTTTTTTTTAATTTTTTGTAGAGATGAGGTCTTGCTATGTTACCCAGGCTGGTCTTGAACTCCTGGGCTCAAGCAATCCTCCCAACCTTAGCCTCCCAAAATGCTGGGAGGCCAGGCGTGAACCACTGTGCCTGGCCAAGATGCTGCGTCTTACAATACTCAGGACAGATCCTCAAAGCAAAGAATTATCTAAATGTTGTTAGTGCCAAGGCTGGAAAACCTTGCCCAAACCAAACTACCTTTTTAAGAGAAAGGTGGATGTGAGTTCAGTTCTTCCAGGTACTAGTTTATAGGCATTTTTCCTAATTGGTCTGAATCTTAAAATGTTCCTCATTGATAAAATGTAATTAATACTTAACCTACCTGGCTCATAGTACTGTGAGGATCAAACAGTCTAACAGATGTGAACAAATACTGGCAGAAGGAGAATACTAATGAGTGAAGTCACTCTTTTGATTAGCAAGAGCACGCTGTCAGCCTCTGATTTCCAGACAGTCCTATGAGAAGGGAGCTCTGGGCTACTGGCGAGAAGGTTACTGAGCCTCCTGGTGCTGCTGTGGTCAGGCCTGGGGCATGGGAGGCGGGCTGTGAGTGCTGGGGCAGGATGCTGGGTCCTTCCCAACAGCAGTGGCATCTAAAAGTAGAGAAAAAGATGTGTTCCTACCGGTAGACTGCTGCTTGTTATAAAAATTAAGTGGCCAGGAGGTGAGCTGCATCATTTAGACAGGGGACATTTGTAAATAATTCCATTAGATTCAGAAGCATAGGTAATCCTATACCATTACCACGCACCCCTTGTGCAGATCAGCCCTCCAAACACCTCAGCTTCTGTATGGTGTCACCTGTGCTTCTGTCTCCTTCCTCGCTAAGTACTAAAGCACGTGATCTCAAATCTGCCTTTATGACTCTTAAGCAAGACATTACTGATAATTAAGTAAAGACAGTTGACAGCTTCAGATTAAAACCACTGAGCAAGCCAATTCTCTTATCAGTCTGTTGTTCTGAACGGTTTGTTTTTAAGCGACCTTTTTCAACATTCCCTTTGGAGGGGGTGTCTGTATGTAAAGCTACCCAGGTTTGCTACACTTCTGCCTTCTGATTAATTGTGGGCACTCCATCTTTCGGTTCCTAATTCCAATAAATATCACTTTGGTGTCCCTAAAACACTATAGGAAGATAATATTCTAAACCCAAGCTTTACTACATGGCTTCCTTCTGGGGCAACAACCACCCAGTGTTGTTGAGTTTGGTGTGCGTGGCAGGCTGGGAGGCTGGGGCGTTCAGTGTTTCTGCAGCCAGTTGGGCCATCTGAGCTGTGGTTGCTGCTCTCAGGGCACAACAAAGATTTTGTTTTCTAATGAGAAGGCTTAATGTAAGCAAGTGATCTGCATGCCTCCCTGCACAGCTTGGCCTACAGAGTTCTGGTCCGGCCAGCAGGCCCCTCGTCCCGAGGCCTGTGATTTGTCCACCTTTATCACTGCCTCCCCATCCTTTGCCTGAGCACTTAACAGAGATTGTGAAAGGTGGCTCTGAACAAGTTGCATAAGAACATAAAAATTTTAAATTCTGAAATTTTCTATTCTGGATTTTGGAAAAGAAGACCAGCAATGTAAATTAGGTTTTAGTCTTAAATCTGCTTAACACTCACAGGGAATATACCATGTGCTTATTCAATATGTTTGCTGTTTATGGAGTTAGAGTCATTGGCTGTTGGAAGAAACTTATTTATCAAATTCAGTGAGTTTGTTCTAGCCAGAAACCTATTCAGTGAATTAAAGAATAATTATTACCAATTGGAAGCAATTTTGAAAGCTATGCTCATAATAAGAGCTAACATTTATCAAGTGCTTGGTGTATACCAGCTACCATTCTAAGCACTTTAGAATTATCAATTCATTTAACCTTCATAACCACCCTGTGAGGTGATATTATCATTCCCATTTTACAGGTGGGAAAACTGAGGTACAGAGAGATTAAGTAACCTTCTCCAGGGCACAGAGCAAGTAAGTGACAGAATAAGTCTGGGATTTTTAACCCCGACTCTCTCTCTCCAGACCCTATTTACACTACTGTCTCTCAACCATCTGCTGTAACAGTGAAGGCCAGTGGCACAGATAAACCCAGCCATTTTAGAAAGGGGAAAAAATTAGTAGAATCGAACAATTTAAAAACATATTTTCCCTAATGCAATGGTTCAAAAGCCAACCTTCCTTGTCCAAAATGTGTCTCACATCTGAATACAGAATCTGAACTGTAGCCTTAGGAATACCTTTATCTAGAAAATACATAGTAATTTCAGAATGTAAAACAAATAGGTCCCTTGGGCACTGTGCAGAACACTGGAAATAAGAAGATGACTAAAGCAATCATTTCAAAAATTATTCTTGAGTGCAGAACTCAAAATTGACGGTAAAGGATGAGATCTGCTTGGCAGGGGTGACATATTTTGAATTGTCAAATTAGAAGAACACGTTTTAAAACCTACCTGTCTGACAGTTCTGTAGATTGTCATGGAAGGTGTAATAACTCACTAATAATCTGCTCAATAGCAAAACACAATGTGGTAAAGAAAGCATTGGGTAGGAGGGTGACTATTTTGAAAGTTATTCTCTCCTGCGAGAATCAAGTTCTCCCCAATCATACACCTATATTTTCCGGAGAGTTCAGTTCACTGTCGGTCCTGTGTTGGTGACTTTTATTATACCAGAGAAAGGACACTGAGGCAGCTCAGTCTTCTGCATGGAAGCTACTGCCCTTCAGATGTCATTGAGGAGGGAATGAAAAGAAGGTGGTTTGTGGTCTCTACAGGGGCTGTAAAATTAAGATTCTCAGTCTTCCTTTATATGTTTTGCACAACTTCTGACATGCATGTACACACAGGCACCCAGGGGCACCAATTGGGTTCAATAATAAGGAAAATTTTAAACTATTCATGGGGTCTTGCTGTACTTTTTTCCCGGTGGAGATGATGAGCTACTCTTTCTGTTATGCCAGTGATTTCCACTCATCCAAGATGTGCTGCCGTCTGCTTTACATTGTGGATCAGGGAGCATTTATTTGGTTATTGAGCACGGAGCTAAAATATAGGCTGTCTGGGGAACATTCTAATTCTCCGGAGCTAAGCTTTCATATTGTGACCTTGTCACTTTTTATGGGTGTGGTTAGTGCCCGGAATATAAGACATGCATTTAATTTATGTCCTTGTACTCATTCATTTCTTCAGTTGACAAGTATTTATTTAGCTTGGCACTGTGCTTAGGCCTTGAGGGAAGAAGAGAGGCCAAGACGTACATAGTCCCTGCCCTAATAATGTTTTCATTGTTGTGATACAGATAAACCAGAAAAAGCAAATGTAATTGACCAACTTTAAAAGTGCTGTGATGAAAATGAAGACAGGCGGAGGTGCTGCCTTTAAGATCAGGTATTCAGGAGACCCTCTCAGCTGGGATCGTAAGTGTGAGGAGGCAGCCAAGAGAAGAGTGGAAGAAAGAGAGAAGGCCTTTGCCAAGCTCGGGAGGCAGAATGAAGCTTGGTGGGTTCAAGGGACTGAAGGGGAGGCCCTTGTGACAGAGGGCTCTGAGCAAGGAAGAGTGGGCAAGTGGACTGAGAGCTGTGGTTCCCAACTGGGGCCGGGTTTGTCCCCCAGGAGGCATTAAGCAATGTTGTCACAACTGACGGGAGAGGTGCTACTGGCATCTGGTGTCAGGCCAGGGACCCTGCTACACATCCCACAATGCACAGGACAGTCCCCCACAGCAAGGGCTCATTGGCCCCGAATGTCAATGCTGCTAAGTTGAGAAACCCTGGGTCAGAAAACTAGGCAGTGGTCTAGGCTGTGGACTTAGGAGGAGAAAGAAGAAAACAAGTTTGAGATATATTTCGTAGTCGATATTGACTGGACAGGGCAGTGGTTGGATGTGGGAGGGGGGAAGGGTAGGGATGTTGATGATCTAGGATTCTAACGAGAGTACCTGCATGGATGATGCAGCCATTTGTAGCGATGGAGAGGGGTGGGGAGGGAAAGTCAAGTCTTGCGATTTGGACGTGTTAGTTTGGGAATGTCAGTCAGCCATTGAAGGGGGAAATGAAGTAGGTGCTTAGAAATGTGGATTTAGAACTCAAGGGAGAGGTCTGGGGTTCAGTTTCAACTTGACAAGCTGTAGATCCAGAGGAATTGGCGAGACAGATGGAGAAGGGAGGCCCCAGTGTTAGGGTGGGGACTCACGGGGAGCTCACGGTGTGGGTGGAGAAAGATTTCTCACACAAAGATTAGGATATAAAGATGTAAAAAGTTTATTTTGCTTCCTTAGAAAGAAAGAGATGGGATGAGGGGGAGAAAGAGTAGGAGAGAAAAGGAGGGAGTGGCCACAGCTCATGAAGGAAGGAATGGAAGTGCTGGGCAGCTGAGAAGTGGCTTGATGTTTTTAAAGGATAAATATGGCTTTTTTTCTTTGCTG
>NW_012141191.1:4271296-4272974 GCF_000956105.1 Propithecus coquereli | reverse complement strand
AAAAAAAAAAATCTCATGCCTAAAAAGGGAAAATACTTTCTTAGCTTTCCATCATATTACATAAAAGTTACAAATTTTCTATCATAGCTTTACCACCTCTCAGTGCTGATTAGTTCAAGGAAACTATATTGGGCTTCAAGAACCCCTTCTCCCTGCCTGTCTCTGCCTTTATACCTTCTGGCTGCTCTTCCTGGGCCAGTGGAGTTCTCCTGGGGGGGAATGGAATGTCATCTCCTCTCAGGACACAGAGTGCAATAGAATGGGGTGGGGACATGTGTCTTGAAGACTGCAAGATGGGGGAGGGTGGGGGTGGGCAGGCAACGTCCAGCTTTGCATTGCATGCATTTTAAAGAAAATCACAGAAAAACCTTGTTTTTCAAGGAAGTATTGAAGGTAATAAAAATGTCAAAAGCTTCCATTTCGTTTTGGAATTTGGGGTATGCCAACTCAAGTTGCATTGATGTTCACCTCTGTCCTTTTTATTCATTCATTTCTGAGCAATTTTTGCATATTGGATACTTCCATTAAAAATTATTGTTAATTTTTAAATGTGTATCTTTTTGGACTGTGGAGGCCCTTGTTTTAAGTAAGCTTACAGATGGGTGGGAAGAAACTACACAGTCTGACAAAGATCCTGATTAATCTAGCCAGGGAGAGGGTATCTTACCGGAAGCCAGGTGGCCACACACAGCAGATGCAGCATGTCTCAGTGTAGCACCCCTTGGCCCGGCCCTCAGAATTCCTAACGGGGACACATAGTGGCTGGTACACAAGGCAAAGTCTGGCCGGATCTGGGGAACCAGGCCATGCGGCCCTTTAACCTCAGGCTTCCATTCCATGAAGGAAGAATTTAAACCAGCAATCTACTCCTGTAATAGGAAACTTTACAGACATCCATGCCCTTCCTACTTACCCAAATTCTGCCTCAGCAATGTCACCTGGTCCACAAGCATTTGGAACCGAGATGGCCCAGAACAGTATCTTTGTTTTCAACTTTCCCAACCACAGAATGCCTGTTTCTCCACATGTTCTCCCTCAGTAGATAAATCTGGGCACCTGCTTGGGTTTCGCAGGGTGCGTCACAGCAGTGAACACAGGGACTTGGCCTATGACCTCATGAAACCAAGTTAAGGGGTCTGAGCATGTTAGCACTATTGATAAATTAGCTTTCAAAATGGTTACTCCATCTTAGACTCCCCCCAGCTGACTAGGGCAGTGCCTGTTTTCCCCACGTCCTCACTAACACTGAGCACTACTCCTTTAAAAAATTTTTGCTAGCTGGATAGGTGAAAATGCCTTAATTTTCATTTTAATCTGCATTCAGCTTTATTATTGTAAGTTTGCCTTTTTTCAGATGATTTTTATTGATATATATGTATTCTTTTGAGAATTTTTTCCAAATATCCTTTGCTGTCTTATTTGTATGTGCTTTATATATTAAGGGCCTTGCATTTTTGTTGCAAATGTTTTTCTGGTCTTAAATTAGACTTTTCATTTTACTTACTTTTTTTTTTTAATCCAAGCTTTTAGAAAGTTAAATTTGTTAATGTTTGCCTTAAGGCTTTTGTCTTTGCTCTCATTTTTTAATTTTGTGCTAGTAATGCCTTGTTTTCATTGTAATAATTTATAATATGGGACTTCCCATGGTGTTCTTAATTTTCAAAATTTTATGGTGATC
>NW_012141191.1:4266214-4270100 GCF_000956105.1 Propithecus coquereli | reverse complement strand
GTTTTTACCTGAAATTCTGTACTTATTCTTCTCAGTTTCCCTTTTGTTGAGATTTTTAATATTATTTCATGTTTTATTTGTTCTTCTGTTTCTTCATTTGTAAAATTTGGGGTATAGATGACCACTAAATGTCCTTTAAGTTTCTTGGTTTCTTGGTGGTCATTGTATTGTGTTTTGATTCTATGATCAGCGCTTGTGGCAACTGCTTTTATGAAGGCCTTGCAAGATGCCTGGGAGAGGGGAAAGAGAAGGATGTAAAGAGTAGGGAGGAGGCTACATTTATTTCTCATCTGTTTTTTAGAGAACCTGAGTTGGCTTTCCTTTGGTGCAAAGGCAATAATATCTTGCATATTTTCCCACCCTTCTTTAAACCGCCTGTGGATTAGAAACTCAAATGACTCTATGGATTTAAAAAGATTAATCCTCTGTGGGAAAAAGTGGAGATTTTCTCCCCTTTGCTATGGCCTAGGGAAAATGAACACACCAGAAAATTATCAAAGTCTGTCATGAGAATTTCAACGTTGTAGGAAAATAAACTAGAGTATGCATAAAGGGTGGCATTGTGCCACCGTCCCACTAGCTCTTCAAGCCTAGGAGAGTCCTGACATAACCAGCACCTAAGATGCTGAAGTGTCTCACCGAAAGAAAAATGAAAAAAGCCAGGGGGCTTTCTTTTGGGTCCAGCCTTCATCATGGCCAGTCCAGAGAGGTCCTGTCAAGACCATCTTCTATCCAGAAGGCCAAGTGTATACTCTTCCACATTATAAACTCATCACCCATCCATTCATTCTTTCGTCAAGTGGTCAAGTAGGGCTTGCTTGGTGTCATACACTAGGACCACAGAGATGCAAACCAATCTCTTTAATTTTAGCCCAGTGCAAGTTAGCAATGACTTTTGGGGCTCGGGGAAATGAGGGCAAAGAATGAAAAGGGATGCCTTAAGTAGGCAAGAACTAAAAGTATTATAAAATTGATATATGTGTTAGTTTTCTATTGCCGCTATAACAAATTACCACAAATTTCGTGGCTTAAAACAACACAGATTCATTATGTTCTCCTTCTATAGGCAAGACATCCAGTATGCATCGGGGTGGGCTAAGATCAAGGTGTCAACACTGCTGGGTTCCTTCCTGGAGGCTCTGGAAGAGAATCCTTTTCCATTTTCTGGGGTTTGCCTTTTCCAACTTCTTGGGGCCATTGATATTCCTTGGTCCATGGCCCGTGTTCCATCTTCAAAGCCAACAATGGCAGATTAAGTCCTTTTCACATGGTACCTCAATATCCCTCTCTTTTGCCTCTTTTATTCTCATGCTTAAGAACTTAGGTTATTATATTTGGCCCACCTAGACAATTCAGGACACTTCTCCTATCTCAAGGTCAGCTGATTAGCAACCTTAATTGCATTTGCGACCTTGTAATGTATTTTCCTTCTAGGGTAATATATTTGCTGGTTCTAGAGATTAGGATGTGAACAACTTTGGGGGCTGTTCTGTTTGCTGTGATATGATTTAACAGTGTCCTCCTCCTCTGTGCACCCGTAGTTCTTTGTTATCCCTTTATCATATTGCTGTCAGTCTGACTGGGACTCTCAGAAGACACCGACTGAGGTCCTGAGGTACAGACATTGCCTCATGTCTGTAGTTCCTTCTCCTCCTCTCTTTCCCTTCCCTCTTCTACTTACCTCCCTCCATAAAATTGATATGTTCAATAAATGCAGCTCCAATACCTAAATCTCCCTGTTATAAACTTATATAAATAAAAGATCATTTTACAGGGTACAAGCATGAAACGGGGCTTCTAATGCAACTAACTCTCTGTGATTGAAAAGCAAATATGGCTCATGTTACTACCGTTAACATGAAGCAATTAATGTTTGAACAGAACTTTCAAAATGAAATTTTGAGCTCGCTGCTGGAGATAGTGCAGTCTCCTTCATTTCCTGAATTATTATGCATCTCCCATGGTACTATTTGCCATATTATTTCTTAGGTGTTTACAGAAGCAGGTCATGTTTATGAAGCATATCCAGAAGAAGGAAATGATATATGGAAAATGTCTACATGGGGTGTAGAGTCAAGTGATCCCTAGGTTGGAACCAAGGGCTATAAATAGACCAGTGACTTCATATGTACCATGGGACTGGTATTTTCCATCTTTCAGCACACAGTTTGAATAAACTTGGATGGGTTTTTTTAATAGTTCTTTGAAAATGGAACATTAGCTATCCATAGAGATTTAATCTTGGACAAAAAATAGGAATAAAAGTCATCACTTCTGATGACAAGGTTAGTCCTCTTTTCTTGAAAGTAATTGAACATCCTGTGAGTTGTTTGCAGTTTCTATAGAATTGAGAATAGTGACCATCATTTGAGGTGGAAACAGCGGAAATGATTAATTTAGAAAGGAGAAGGATTGTAGGGTGGGTGGATGTGACATTTTCTGCATTGTATTCTTAGAAACTTAGACTGTTAGAGTTGGAAGTGCCTCTGATAAAACTGTTCATTAGCATATGAGAAAACAGAGGCCCAAATACTTTAAGTCCCTGGGCCAAGAGTGTGCTAAGTGCTAAAAACCAAGCTGCAGCTCAAGACCAAGGCTCTGGACCCTCAGACTTTCTCAGCCCGCTGCATTCATCTCCAGTACCTCTGATGGTCTCACTAGGGTGACCCACTATGCCACCTGCCCCAGAGATGCCCTTCATGTTGGCTTCCACTTGGGCATTTCTGATGCTCAGATGGCTCAAATACTCTCTGTACTGTTTACCCTGGAAAACTGAACTTCCATCTGCTGTAGGACACAGTAGCCTCTGCATCTGTGCATACGTGTGCATGTATCTGTGGAGGTGGGGAGGGTGGACAGGCATGTTTGTACACACACTATGCCAGCAGCATCCATAAGGGCCAGAATCATGATAATAGTGATAGGAAGTGCGCTTTCCTTTCCCATTTCTTCATTGTTTCTTTCTACAAAATAATAATATCACTTCAGTACTTACGTTTTGCACTTGGTGAAACAAAATGTGAGCGAAAACTGTAGAATTTTAAAATTGAAATTGTTTTCGACACACATATACTACAAGGCATCCCACTGATATGGACAGCACATATGCAGACAACAGGACAAGCATTGATGTGGTATCTTCACCTACAGATAGAAGGTTGATGTGTCTCAGCATACATTATGGGAGTTCTGCACTTAGATGAAATTGCGGTTCTTAAGCAGGATGAATTTTGCACACACACACACACACACACACCTGCCCAGGGAGCATTTAACAATGTCTGCAGGCATTTTTGGTTGTCATCTCTGGGGGAAGTGGTGCTCCTGGCATCTATTGGGTAAGGGCCATGGATGCTGCTGAACCTCCTGCAATGTATAGGACAGCCCTCTGCCACAAAGAATTATCCAGTCCAAAGTGTCAATAGTGCCAAGGTTGAGAGACCCTGGCCTACAGGAATTTATGACTTATCTGATGCTTGGATTTAGAAGGCTACATAGAGGGTTGATTAATTTAGAAACAGCTTGGCTTGTGAAATAAACCTACCTGGTATAGTATATGGCTTGGGGAAATTTTTGTAATCTAGTTGGGTAGGGGAATAAGCTTTCCCAAGAGGAGCAGAGCAGCTCACTCTGCGAAGTGAAGTGAGCCAAAGCAGTCCCGGCTCTGCCTCTGTGCTCGCTCTCTCAGGCCTCTGTTCTCAGTGACCAGAGTTGCAAATCAGCTTCCTGCTGGTCTTCATATCTGTGGATTCTGTGGTTGAGGGTTTAGATGTATTGTTTTTGTTTGGGTTCATGATATAGTTTGGATAACTAAACATAGAATTTTAAAAGATAACTAAGGATATAAAAGACTAAGGAATGTCTTACCCTGATTCCCTCTTTACAT
>NW_012141191.1:4260968-4262688 GCF_000956105.1 Propithecus coquereli | reverse complement strand
TGAAAATTAAACTAAGAGGGGGAAAATTTAAACTGGGAGAGATTTGAAAGGAGAAGCAAAGCTATTTTTATTTCTTCTAGGCCTACTTTTGTACCATTTATTATTTTCCTCATTATATCTATTTTTTATAGATCAAGAAGCTTAATTATAAAAAAAAGTTAAGTGACTAATACAACTTGAGGCACAAATGGGGAGAAAAAAAAAATCTAGTGGTCCCTGCCCCAGGAAGAAGCTTCATTTCTGTTTTTGTTGTGTTTGGATAAATGGATAGCAATGAAGCCCTCCTGTCTTATGAAGTTGGGGAACTTACCTCCTGAGTTGATTAGCTGCAGAAGAGTGACCAATGGCCCTGCCAACACTCTCAGCACACTGGGAGATGCTGGGTTGTTTCCCCTCCTTAGCTAAATACATTCTTCTTTTTTAAAACTGAAGAGGTCAGATGGTGAAATGAAAAGGAAAGGTTTGAGGTCTCTTAGGGCAGGCAATAAAAGATATAACAACAAGATCTTTGTATGCTACTGGTATTTCTGGAAGTGTATTAAGTTTCCATGCAAGTCTTAGCCTCCTTGAGGGAGTTGTGATCATCCCTTCCCATTCCCTAAATCAGCAACAGCAGCTGTGTGTGTGTGTGTGTGTGTGTGTGAGAGAGAGAGAGAGAGAGAGAGAATAGGCAGCCAAAGCTGGGGGGCCAGGGCGTGTAGGGCAGAGCTAGGAGTTAACATCCTGTCGAAGTAGATGGTGATAATATAGGGCCAGAAAACATGGATAAGAGCACAGAAGTTGCTGAGGGTTCTTTGGCAGGGGAGAGGGATTGGTTGGTTGTCCTATACTTGGCTGATGTAAAGCTGGTCATCAGCCTGGATTCTAATTTCTTTTCTAAAGATTCTAAAATGCCAACGTTATACAGTGAAACCCTTCCACTTTGGCCCCATCTAGGACACCTTTTAAACCAGTGCCCATGTCACACTCCGTACCTGAATTGGTGGAGAGCCGTGAAAATGCCTCCTGGAGAACTGTGTGGGAGTGAGGCTTAGCTTTTGCCCTGACCCACCTCCACACCCATGAGCAAAGAGAGTTAACCATGGACTTGCCGGTCAAAAGGAGAATGCACATAAAAAGAGTAGAAGCTGGCTTGGCATTGCCTGGGAACAGGCCCACGCAGCCAAGAAACAAGCGGTTGGACTAGCCACCGACTTTAACTGGGCCTGTGCTAAACTGAAACGCAAAATTGGCAAAGGTGATATCTCTTGTATGTCTATGTCTGGTGATGATGTCAGGTGTGGACTCAGGGTTAACAGATCGAGGTTCAAGGGCCAGCTTTGCCACCTCCTTGCTGTGTGGCCTTGGATAAGTTGCTTTGTCTTTCTGGACCAATTTCGTCTTAGGTAAATCGAGAGTAAATAATTTAGCACAATGCTTGGATCACATATAAGCACTCAAAAAAGACCAGTCAGTTGGCACATGGTGAAAAGGGCTCAATGTGCTCCATTCATTTCCTCCTGCAAAAAGAATGAAGTGGAGATACAGCAAGAAAGGTGCTACTACCACAATGTCAAAAAATTCTAGCTAAAGATACTGGATCATTTTTCACTACAGGAAAGCCCATCATAAAGGTCCTTTCTGACCCCACCATGTGAGGCTCTAAAGAAACAGATAGGCAGGCTTGTTTATAGTTTCTCTGTATATATGTGCGTGTGTGTGTGTGTGTGTGTGTGTGTGT
>NW_012141191.1:4257692-4260918 GCF_000956105.1 Propithecus coquereli | reverse complement strand
ACTAAGGAATGTCTTACCCTGATTCCCTCTTTACATAAAGATAACTAAGGATATAAAAGACTAAGGAATGTCTTACCCTGATTCCCTCTTTACATGAAGGGAACCCTATGCCCCATGAGTAATCAGGCCTTAGCAAGGCCAAGTCTATGCAAAGACCACGGTGGCAGCAGTAGTTGAAAAAGGAGAGGGGTCCGAGGAGAGAGGAAATGGTTAGGCGGCTGCTAGAACCTTCCCTGAGTGCTATGTTCTACTTAGGGACCAAGTTAGGTAACATTGATTTGTATTTCCTTGTTCCTTTTTGAATCTTTGAAATAAAATTTCCATACTGTTTGGGTTTTTTCCCTATTGCCAGGTGGTTACATTCCAAACAAATTAAGTCACGGAATAGAGACACCAGTATTTCCAATCATGCTCATTTTGTGGGACTGATGGCAAGGTGATTCCCTTCCATGACAACACCCCTTGCCCATGCAAGCCCGTAAGGGTCAGCAGCTGTAGTGCCTGGCACCAGGACCACCTGTGCCTTCACCTGGCATTGCTGATTGGTGTCGGTGGATGGAAGAGACTGAAACTGCTTTCGCTTCCTTCAGTCTACACAGTGAGCCAGTCTGCCCCTCTTGGGAAACCTATTCCTTTACCAAGCCAGATGGTAGAAAATTCCCCGCAGCCATATACTATGCCAGGTATATTTATTTCACAAGCCAAGCCAATGTGTTTCTAAGCAACCCTCCTAGTAGCCTTCTGAAGCCGAGTGTCAGATGCCAGTGCTGGAAGAAAGATGAAAGGATTCTGCACAGGCGCAGGTCCTATCAACATGGGCCTGAAAAAGGGGGAGCTGGAGGTGCAGTTCAGGAGACAGGTAGAGGCTGTTCGAGGAAGCACAGACTATCGGAGGTGAAGACAAGTTTGGGAATCAGCCAGGCCTTTTGTACAGCAGACTCATGAACATGTAAGAGAACATAACAGAAATTTTTAGACTGATAACCGCTTGCTGCGGCATCTCGAAAGTTGACTGCTTCAGGGTCCAAACAAGGGAGAACTCCTACAGTGGAGGTTGTGTATCCATAGCCTCATAGAATCTTACTGTTGAGATCTTCATCCATCCAATGTCATCTACTCGATCATTCAGCCAACAGTGAATTGAGCTCTGAGCAAAGCACTACAGTTAGATGGCAGATAGGTTGCATAGTTGGAGCGTGTGAGGTCAGAGGTCTGGGCTGCAGGACCCTGCGCAGTTTCCTCTGACTCTTACCAGGGGAGGGGAAGGAAGCAACCCTCTATTGAGCAATTGGCCATGGGTCAAGCACTTCCACTTGTGCTGTAGTGGCAGGCCATCCATCCATCAGCTGTGGCCACCAGTGAGCCGGTGTGGACTGGGCCACTGGAAGACTGGTTTGTTGGGATCAAGTCAAGAGGTCCTAGGAAATCTGCTGAAAACAGTCGCATCACCTTACAGTCCAGAAAAGTGTCAGAGTCTGGTGGGCAGCTCCAGCAGGGAGCATCCTGTACTAGGTGTTTGTTGGTAGCTCGGACACCAACTTTTCTGACCTTAGGCAACATCAAGGACAACTTAGTAATGCTCTCTCCAGAGTTCAAGAGAAAAGGACTAAGCAGAAATAAACAGCACCCCAGCCCCTACCCAACCAGTACTTCTGGAAATTGCGTGTGGGTGAAGCAAGGCTGCTTCCTCCTGCTGTGCTTATGAGAAATGACTGCCTGTTCTCCTTTCTCAGTATCGGTCTTACTTTAAGAGTTATAATACAAAGAAGGCAAAATGCAGTTACTTTCTGTTGGTGTTTTCATTGGAGCAACTATAAATGGAAAAACAAAAAGGCATAGAGAAAATGGTGGAATGAAATGTTAAACCTTATAAAACAAGTGGCTTCTGTTTGCTAACTAGATATGCTAAAAAAGAAATGAAATCGGAAAGTAGACTTACAGAATTTTCAACATGGAAGAAACTTGGCAATCGTCTAGCCAACTGCCTTCATTTTACGGAGGAGGAAACAGCCCCGTGACATCCTGTAGCTTCCCCAGAGTCTCATGGCCCCCTGGTGGCAGAAACGGCCTGAAACTCAGATCTTCCTACCTATTGCTGATTCCAAACGTCTGTCCATGTTTGCAAGTTAACATGGTGGGGCTTATGAAGTGAGGGCACTGGTCATTGTCTGTGAACACTTCTCTTTTTCTGCCCTCGGTCACCAAGCTGGCTGGGAGAACGGCTGGGAGCCCGGACCCAGGGCCACGGCGCCTCCGGCCCTCCTCTGCCATCCTGTCTGCAGCCTGAGTTCCAGCGGGTTTTGAGGGTGCTTCTCTTCCAAAGACCTCAGGTTCCTTGCAGAGGGCTGATCCTCGCCTCTGGGACAAGGAGAAACAAAGTAATGTGAAAGGCCATGGGGAAGGGAGGACAAGGATCCAGGAGGACAGGGAGGAAAAGCCGGTGCATTAGGAGCAAGGGAGCTGCAGACAGGCGGGAGGGGCCTGAGGCCTAACGTGGCTGTTTTGTTTAAATGTACAAGGCTCAGAAATAGAGGATTTTCGAAACTACATTCCACTGTTCTAAAAGGGAAAGTGTATGGAGGAAAGTCACATCTCAACCACAATGTAATCCTAGATCTTGAAGTATGGAGGTTACGTGGGCAAAGAATGCATAATCCAAATTTGAAAGTATGCATAATATTTAAAATTATCCCCCAACTTCGATGCTTTATCCTCGTTATGGAGATTCTTGAAAAACATGTAAATGAACTCTGATATATCAGTCTGTAGACACTTTTAGGAAAAGTGCCATTTAATAGTCTTTTTTGTGAAAAATGATCTAGGATTTATCTTTCAAATGTGCAATCTTTCTGAACTTCAGTTTCCTTATTGTGGAGATAACAAGGTTATAGTGAGAAATAAATATTGTAAACATCTCGACCTTACACATAATAAACCCTTAAAACAATTACAACATAATTTAAGGGAATAGTATGTAAATATATAAGTGAGTGAAATATCTCACAAAAGAAATTATTGCATTAGAGCCTTTAAATACTTAAAACTAATCTTTCTCTACTCAGGAAACACTTAAATTCTAAATTTTAAAGCCCCTTTAGATAAATACTGGTATTAATGTTTCAGATCTTTTTGTTTAAAATTCTCTCGAGCATTGTTTTTCTGTGGCTTTCCAGAAATATGGCCAGAGCTACAAGACAGGTAATAATAATACCATTAACAATTTCTG
>NW_012141191.1:4250491-4254642 GCF_000956105.1 Propithecus coquereli | reverse complement strand
AACATCTGCCATAAGCCTTATGTTATTTCCCCAAACAGTGCTTAGCACTGAGGTACTATTTTACCTTTAAAAGTGACAACTCCTTTGCCAGGAAATGTAACACTCTAAGATTATGTGAAATTTGATTTGGGTTAATTCTAGAAGGATGAAAAGTCATTCCTTTTTTATCTGTATCTATTAAATCTAAATTTGTATTTATAGCAAATAAAGACAATTTTTATTTGAATATGCAAACAAATGAAATATTCTTCCCTAGGGTGTAGGAATGGTGTTAAGGGTATTGTACTGTCCCACATTTATGATGAATGTCTTTACTCTAAACTGTAATATTTCTGAAAGGCTACATGACAGCATTCATAATGTTGCTCTATCCTAAATGAAAAATTTCATCTGTAGTTGATGGCATATCTCTTTTAAGGGCAATTAAGCATGCATAATTTGCCACTGCTGGATTATGAATACCTTAAGAGTACAGTACTTTCCGTTAATGAGAGTGTTTGCCTAATATGCTTTTCCTTCCCAGTGAGAGAATGTGCTTCACTGCCAACCGTATTAAGATGGAGATAATTTATAAGAAATCATGAAACCTCTTTCCTTTGTTCTGCCTCTTCTATCAAATTTTGAGAGGCAAATCATCTATCAAACAAGTGGATACACTGGCATCTTGCTAAAAGGCTGTGTAGTGAAAAGGGAAAATTAAATACAAAGTGCATCTGTCTTGGGCTTCTTCCACAGTTGTTTAGTGCCTAGGATGTCACAGTGACCTTGTTACAAGGCAGTTTCACCACATGGAGTGTCTGTGCTGGCACAGGGGTTGGGAGGGCATCATTATAATGGGACCTCCAGTGTTCTTATTTTGGAAAATGTAGATAGCTACAGAAATTACATCAGAAAAGTAGTTGCCAGCCATGATAGTAACAGAATACCATAAAAGCCAAGTATAAAACAACTCATCCTGGGAGAGGAATCATTTTTATCTGCTGTAAAGAACAGAGACTGTACGGGGGGACACGTGGTAGAGCTGGACCTGGAGGAGTAGGTAGGATACGAAAAAGAGAGTGGAGGACAACACTGAAGCCCTGGAGGTCAGTGGATGCAGAGACCAGGAATCACAAGGCAACTTTAAGCGGGACGGTTGGGCTAAGGTTGTGGATTTGCATAGAGGCAGGAGGATTTCTGGTTTGTGGCCCAAACAGCAAAGTGCCACCAGAATCTGTGCTCTCCTCCAAAGCACAGCTGCATCTGGAAAACAGCTGCAAAGCCAGCCCTCCTTGCATCTGGGTGGGGCTGTGCAGCTTATCCTTGCTGGTGTGCTATCAATGGGTCTTCATCTGGAGGGCAGTGAGCAGATGGCACACTCAAATTGGGTAATTTGAAGGGAATTTAAGAAAGGTACTCTGTGGAAAGCAATATGTTGATACCTTAAAGAGCTACAAGTAGAACTACCATTTGATCCAGCAATCCCATTACCGGGCATCTACCCAAAAGAACAAAAGTCGCTCTATGAAAAAGACACCTGCACCCAAATGTTTATTGCAGCACAATTCACAATTGCAAAGATGTGGAAACAACCCAAATGTCCATCAATACATGAGTGGATTAATAAACTGTGGTACATGTATACCATGGAGTACTATTCAGCTTTAAGAAACAATGGTGATATAGCACCACTTGTGTTCTCCTGGAAAGCGCTGAACACATTCTACTAAGTGAGGTCTCCCAAGAATGGAAAAACAAGCACCACATGTACTCACCATCAAATTGGTATTAGCTGATCAACACTTAAGTGCACATATAAGAATAACATTTATTGGATGTTGGGCAGGGGGAGGGGGGAGGGGGAGAAAGAGACGGACATATGCACAAACAACAAGTGTGTTGCGCACTTCCCGGGGAATGGACACACTGGAAGCTCGGACTTGGGGCAGGGGGGCAAGGGCATCATACGTAACCTAAAGTGAAACCCTTCCACTTTGGCCCCATCTAGGACACCTTTTAAACCAGTGCCCATGTCACACTCCGTACCTGAATTGGTGGAGAGCCATGAAAATGCCTCCTGGAGAACTGTGTGGGAGTGAGGCTTAGCTTTTGCCCTGACCCACCTCCACACCCATGAGCAAAGAGAGTTAACCATGGACTTGCCGGTCAAAAGGAGAATGCACATAAAAAGAGTAGAAGCTGGCTTGGCATTGCCTGGGAACAGGCCCACGCAGCCAAGAAACAAGCGGTTGGACTAGCCACCGACTTTAACTGGGCCTGTGCTAAACTGAAACGCAAAATTGGCAAAGGTGATATCTCTTGTATGTCTATGTCTGGTGATGATGTCAGGTGTGGACTCAGGGTTAACAGATCGAGGTTCAAGGGCCAGCTTTGCCACCTCCTTGCTGTGTGGCCTTGGATAAGTTGCTTTGTCTTTCTGGACCAATTTCGTCTTAGGTAAATCGAGAGTAAATAATTTAGCACAATGCTTGGATCACATATAAGCACTCAAAAAAGACCAGTCAGTTGGCACATGGTGAAAAGGGCTCAATGTGCTCCATTCATTTCCTCCTGCAAAAAGAATGAAGTGGAGATACAGCAAGAAAGGTGCTACTACCACAATGTCAAAAAATTCTAGCTAAAGATACTGGATCATTTTTCACTACAGGAAAGCCCATCATAAAGGTCCTTTCTGACCCCACCATGTGAGGCTCTAAAGAAACAGATAGGCAGGCTTGTTTATAGTTTCTCTGTATATATGTGTGTGTGTGTGTGTGTGTGTGTGTTTCTCAATCCCATCTCACCCACAGGCTGCTGTTATATGCTCCTGCAAAAGAGCCCCATATCCCAATGAGCCAATTATAGAGTACATTTCTTATCTGTTATTGCAAAATTATATATTTAATTGTAAATATGAGTATAAATTCTTCTAAAGGACTGTTGCAAATTCTAAAAATCTAGAGCTGTGTAAAATTTTATTAGAGCAAAAAGGAATAAAGAAGAACTTTATTTGGTAGATTATAAAGAATAGGTAGTTTCTGCCCTGTGAGAGCTTACAATTTCAATAACGTAAACTCCCAAGAGAACACATGGAATCTTATTGTTGTAGAGCTTCCATGGGGACTAGTTTGCAAATGCAGTTTAATTTTCATTTGGTATAAAATAATTGAGCCTGGTTATTAGTGTGCAACCATAAAAATGAAAATTATAAAGTTAAAAGCAAATAATACAATAAACTCACAACAAAAATCTCCCTCACTGGTGATCAGGAAAATGGGAACTAAAACAGCAAGATTGGTGTGACTGCACCTACCTGCAAGAGAACCAGGCAAAATACCCAATTAAAATTTCTATTACTATATAATAGGGTTTCTCCACCTCCATGCTACTGACATTTGGGCTGGGTAATTCTGTTTTGCAGAGGGCTGCTCTGTGCATTGTATATCCCGGCTTCTATCCAGTAGATGCCAATAGCGCTCCCCAGTTATGATAACCAAAAGTGTCTCCGCACACTGCCAGATGTCCCCTGGGGGGCATAGTCAACCCTCATTGAGAGCAACCACTGAATGAGAAGGGAGAATAGATGCTAGAGAGAACTTGTAACATCTGCCATAAGCCTTATGTTATTTCCCCAAACAGTGCTTAGCACTGAGGTACTATTTTACCTTTAAAAGTGACAACTCCTTTGCCAGGAAATGTAACACTCTAAGATTATGTGAAATTTGATTTGGGTTAATTCTAGAAGGATGAAAAGTCATTCCTTTTTTATCTGTATCTATTAAATCTAAATTTGTATTTATAGCAAATAAAGACAATTTTTATTTGAATATGCAAACAAATGAAATATTCTTCCCTAGGGTGTAGGAATGGTGTTAAGGGTATTGTACTGTCCCACATTTATGATGAATGTCTTTACTCTAAACTGTAATATTTCTGAAAGGCTACATGACAGCATTCATAATGTTGCTCTATCCTAAATGAAAAATTTCATCTGTAGTTGATGGCATATCTCTTTTAAGGGCAATTAAGCATGCATAATTTGCCACTGCTGGATTATGAATACCTTAAGAGTACAGTACTTTCCGTTAATGAGAGTGTTTGCCTAATATGCTTTTCCTTCCCAGTGAGAGAATGTGCTTCACTGCCAACCGTATTAAGATGGAGATAATTTA
>NW_012141191.1:4237834-4239946 GCF_000956105.1 Propithecus coquereli | reverse complement strand
TAGTGGGAGACAAAAATAAAGCTGTTTATGATGATACTTCGTAAGAGCATAACAGTCACATGGGTTCGTAGCATTGAGGCCTTGACCTGAAAGAAAAAGACAAAACACAGCCAGCCCTTAGGATGGCCTATGAGGTGCAGATCCCAATCCATCCAGTCTTTCCAGTCTCCGGTTCCGCTGCTCTGCCTGTTGTCCCCTGATTTACCCACAAGGGTTTGCTGAAGCCTGCTGCTTCTCTGTCCCTGGAAAGTGACTCCCCTAATCTCCTTGTGTGCTCTCTCTCTTTCCCCACCACACACACTAGTCCAGAATGTCAATTCCTTGAAGGCAAGGACCCTGCTCAGGTCATTTATACGTCCCTGGTGGACACACAGCCAGTCTGTGCTGACGTGGCCTCCTGACTGGCCCATTTTCACCTTTCCAGTCCCAGCCCACAGATCAGTCCTCAGACTGACCTCTGCACACTCCACCACTCTTAAGTGGGTCCTGCCCTTCTGGCCTCAATCGCTTCACCCTGTGCCTTCTGTTCACTGACTCCAATTTGACATTATGTATGTGTATGTTTCTTTGTTTAATTTCTCTATCTCCCACTAGACTAGAAACTCCCGTGAGAGCAGGAACCATGTGCTGTTTGAGGCTCATGCTTTCCCCAGAGCGTACCATCTTGCGGGGCTTGTAGAAAGTGCTCAGCTCTTTGTTAAGTGAATGAGCCACACTGACTGGATGGAGTTCTGAGGGGAGCTCCTCTCTCTGCAACACTGTGAAAATTGCCAGGGTCAGTCTCTCAATAGAGGAGTGCAGTCCACAGAATAATGGGGCGCCAAAGAGGTCCATGTCCTAATTCCTGGAACCTGTGAGTACATTACCTCACGTGGCAAAAGGGACTTGGCAGATGCGATTAAGTTAAAGATTAGGAGATGCAGAGATTGTCCTGGATTATCCAGGTGGGTCCTTATAAAAGAGAAGCGGAAAGATCAGAGTCAGAGAAGGAGATGTGATGAGAGAACCAGAGGTCAGGGGCGGAGGGGCTTTAAGAATTCTGCTAGCATCAAGGATGGAGGAAGGGCCACAAGTCCAGGAACGCGGGTGGGCTCTGGAAGTATGGAAAGGCAAGGAAACAGATTCTCCCCTCGCACCTCCAAAAGGAAAGCAGCCCTGCTGACACCTTGATTTTAGGACTTCTGACCTCCAGAACTGTAAGATAATAAATTTGTGTTGTTTTAAGCCATTACATTTGTATTACTTTGTCACGGCAGCAATGGGAAACTAATACAAGGAGAGACTGGAGAAATGATTCAAAAATCCCAGAGGGAAGAAGCGAATCCACTTTCCCTCAGAGGGGAGTAGGCTTGCCTGCCCACGGGCTGTGCGTGTCTGTAGTCCTACAACCAGTATCATGCACTGTATCCCTCTTTCTTTTTCCTTAATTCTCTCACGGGGACAAATACATAGCCCATATCTTGTTTCTCGAGTGTAGCTTTAGAGACAGGAGGGGGGACCCGGGGCTGTGCGTGAGCTGTAGAAATGATGGGCCCAGTCAGCATCTGCCTGCCCAGACAAGGGTTACCTCCGTGCTGTTACAGGGTGTTACTGAACCATTCTTTATGGCCTAGGCTAAGGCCCTTCGTCAGTGAGTATCTCTAATTTAGAATTAGACTCTCTAGATCTGTGGTTTGGCGAAAATAGACCTTCTGAGAAAAAAGAGAAAGCTTTGGACCCCATCCCTGGGAAAAATGCACACAAGCAGAAATTTTCCTGTGCTATTGTTAGGGGTTCATAAGGTCAGCTTGCTCAGAGCATAAAGTATGTGTTTATTGTGGTATCTTTTTTTTTACATTAGGTGTAAGAGGAGTGGGAGTGGGTAAGAGTGTAAGATGGGCTTCCAGTGTCAAGCTACGGGGTTTGGACTTAATCCTACAGGGAGGGTGCTGAGGACTCAATAGAGGGTTTCAAGCAGGGTAGTGACATGATCAGATTTGTACTTTTGAAAACAATCGCTCTGGCCACATGTATATTGGCTACAACCCTATAATTAGTTCACCATATCACCTTAAGGGAAGAAATGCTATTGACACGAAATGTTTTAATACTTCCTTTTAAAGCCAGTGATAT
>NW_012141191.1:4237219-4237784 GCF_000956105.1 Propithecus coquereli | reverse complement strand
TACCCAGTAGTGGGATTTTGCTTGATCGAATGGTAGGTCTACTTTTAGTTCTTTGAGAAATCTCCATACTGTTTTCCATACAGGTTGTACTCATTTACATTCTCACCAATAGTGTATAAGCGTTCCCTTTTTACCACACCCATGCCAGCATCTATTGTTTTTTGACTTTTAATAATGCCCATTCTGACAGGGGTATCATGGTGTCTCGTTGTGGTTTTAATTTGCATTTCAAATGCACTAATGATTAGTGATAGATTGAGCAATTTTTTTATATGTCTGTTTGCTAAATAGCCAATAGTTTCTCTTCCTTTGATGAATGTTCATGCCTTTTGCCCACTTTTTAATGGGGTTATTTGGTTTTTTTCTTGCTGATTTATTTGAGTTCCTTGATTCTGAATATTAGACTTCTGTCAGATGGATAGCTTGCAAATATTTTCTCCCATGCCATAGGTTGTCTGTTTATTCTGTTCATTATATATTTTGCTGTGCAGGAGCTTTTGAATTAGGTCCCATTTATTTATTTATTTTTTATTGTATTTGCTTTTGGGGTCTTAGTCATAAATTC
>NW_012141191.1:4220876-4236249 GCF_000956105.1 Propithecus coquereli | reverse complement strand
TCAGCTCTTTGTTAAGTGAATGAGCCACACTGACTGGATGAAGTTCTGAGGGGAGCTCCTCTCTCTGCAACATTGTGAAAATTGCCAGGGTCAGTCTCACAATAGAGGAGTGCAGTCCACAGAATAATGGGGCGCCAAAGAGGTCCATGTCCTAATTCCTGGAACCTGTGAGTACATTACCTCACGTGGCAAAAGGGACTTGGCAGATGCGATTAAGTTAAAGATTAGGAGATGCAGAGATTGTCCTGGATTATCCAGGTGGGTCCTTATAAAAGAGAAGCGGAAAGATCAGAGTCAGAGAAGGAGATGTGATGAGAGAACCAGAGGTCAGGGGCGGAGGGGCTTTAAGAATTCTGCTAGCATCAAGGATGGAGGAAGGGCCACAAGTCCAGGAACGCGGGTGGGCTCTGGAAGTATGGAAAGGCAAGGAAACAGATTCTCCCCTCGCACCTCCAAAAGGAAAGCAGCCCTGCTGACACCTTGATTTTAGGACTTCTGACCTCCAGAACTGTAAGATAATAAATTTGTGTTGTTTTAAGCCATTACATTTGTATTACTTTGTCACGGCAGCAATGGGAAACTAATACAAGGAGAGACTGGAGAAATGATTCAAAAATCCCAGAGGGAAGAAGCGAATCCACTTTCCCTCAGAGGGGAGTAGGCTTGCCTGCCCACGGGCTGTGCGTGTCTGTAGTCCTACAACCAGTATCATGCACTGTATCCCTCTTTCTTTTTCCTTAATTCTCTCACGGGGACAAATACATAGCCCATATCTTGTTTCTCGAATGTAGCTTTAGAGACAGGAGGGGGGACCCGGGGCTGTGCGTGAGCTGTAGAAATGATGGGCCCAGTCAGCATCTGCCTGCCCAGACAAGGGTTACCTCCGTGCTGTTACAGGGTGTTACTGAACCATTCTTTATGGCCTAGGCTAAGGCACTTCGTCAGTGAGTATCTCTAATTTAGAATTAGACTCTCTAGATCTGTGGTTTGGCGAAAATAGACCTTCTGAGAAAAAAGAGAAAGCTTTGGACCCCATCCCTGGGAAAAATGCACACAAGCAGAAATTTTCCTGTGCTATTGTTAGGGGTTCATAAGGTCAGCTTGCTCAGAGCATAAAGTATGTGTTTATTGTGGTATCTTTTTTTTTACATTAGGTGTAAGAGGAGTGGGAGTGGGTAAGAGTGTAAGATGGGCTTCCAGTGTCAAGCTACGGGGTTTGGACTTAATCCTACAGGGAGGGTGCTGAGGACTCAATAGAGGGTTTCAAGCAGGGTAGTGACATGATCAGATTTGTACTTTTGAAAACAATCGCTCTGGCAACATGTATATTGGCTACAACCCTATAATTAGTTCACCATATCACCTTAAGGGAAAAAATGCTATTGACACGAAATGTTTTAATACTTCCTTCTAAAGCCAGTGATATCGATGGCATATTAAGTGATCTAATTTCATGGACATTGTGCTGGAGAAAGCAGTTTCCTGTAAGGTCATTAGAAATCTTATTGTCATCAGGATCATTGCTCCCCATGAGCGGATTTGCTTAGGCATTTAGTCTTGTTATTATCATCATTATTATGTCATTGTTCAAGTGCTTCTCAGCTTCTATCAGATCCATCTCCAGCAGAGAAAACCCAGGTAAGTAAAGCAAAGTGGTAGAACACTGAACTGGGAGTCTTCTAGAAGCCTGGAGTATCATTTCTGGCTGTAGCACCACACTAGCTAAGGGATTTAGACCAAGTTAATCTCCCAGAACCACAGTTTCTTCATCTATGCAATGAGCATTATAAGGCCTGATAGCTAGGTAACATTTGTGACAATTGAACGCAATCATTAAAAGATAGTGCTTTGAAAACCATAACATATTACCCAAATGCAAGCTGACATTCATTTTCCTGTTAGTATTACCATATCATACCTGAGCAAGTTTGGGTTAGTAAAGAGAGCTGTGAAAGTGAAGATTTGTGGTTTGCCTTTGCGATATTATATGCTTCTGTTTTTCCGCAAGTGTCAAATAATTTAGAGGTTTTTCTGGTATCCAGGCAACATTTTGTCTCCACTTAGCCCTTGCAAAGTCTTGAATTAAAAATAGACTTTATTTTGCTGTGCTCTGAAATTTAAACCTATATGTTTTAAATGAGTTAAAGCCCTCCCCACCCCCCCTAGAAGGGGAAATGGTCATGTTCAGCACTTTCAGAGCACGTGCAACACCATGGGGAGAGGCTCAGTGGGTGCGCGAAACCATCGACCCCTAGCCTCGCTGGTCTGTTGGTGGGATCCTAGAGCAAGGAAGGGAGCTCTGGTGGCTCAGAGTTGCAGGGAAAGAACTGTTGGTTCTAGAAGCACAGTCACCAGTGCTTCACACAGAAGGTTCTCTGTCATCATCGTGACTACTAATCTGCAAATCAGAGACTCCACGTAGCGCTTCTGTGTTTTTTCCCACAGTTTTAAAGCACATCGGCTCACTATTAGGCCAGACCGACCTGATGTCCAGTGGGGAAACGTCAGGTGATGAGGCCTTTACTGCCCATGGCTTAAGAAACCATAAGCCATAGTGAATGTAATCAGACATTTCTATGAAGCAGACAAGATGCACTTTTTTCTATTTTATTTTTTAAATTGACCAATAAAAATTATATGTAGTGTGTACAACATGATGTTTTGAAATGTGTTTACATTGTGGAATGGCTCAGTCGAGCTAGTTGACTTGAGGTAAGTATTACCTCACCTAGTAACTTTTTGTGGTGAGAACACTCAAGATCTACTCTCTTAGTGGTTTTTAAAATACAATACGTTGTTATTAACTAGAGTCACTATGTTGCACAATAGATCTCTTGAATTTATTCCTCCTATCTAACTGAAATTTTGTAGCCTTTGACATCTTCCCAATCCCCACCTAGCCCCTAGTAATCAGCGTTCTACTCTCTACTTCTGTGAGTTTAGCTTTTTTAGATTACATATATAAGATGCTTTTTAATTATGCCCAAATACATCAGTATTGAAGCATTTGGGGAGATGGGGAGGAGGAGACTTCAAGGTGTCAGCAAAATACCTCCTTTGGGTAATAACCCCATGTTACCGGTACTGACATTAACGGTGTTTATACTGATATACCAAGAAGTTTACAAGTTTTTCTTTCGCTTACCTATGGTTGGGTATGATTAGAAGCAAATAAAATATGTTATCCCTATTTCATCAAAGGGAATGGCTCTTTTAGAGCTTTTTACTTTGTTGAGGTCAAACATCCAGACTTAAAATAGAACTTCCAACTTTGATTCCAGGTTTGATTTGAAACAACAGTTGAGAAAGCAGCCTGGGCTCAGCAGTCGGACTCTACCACATGCAAACAGGGTGACTTGGGCAAGTCACTTCACCTTGCTGAGTATTAAATCCCCCCTATAAAAGGGGAATAATTGTCACTACATTCCAGGGTCCTCGAAAGGGTTAAATGAGTTAAGAGATTCTGACGCTAGAGGCAACAGAGTGTGCTTGTTTATAACTTGGACTCTGAGCCAGCCTCCCTAGGGGTGAGTCCCAGCTTCACCTCTTCTCTAGCTGTGTGACCTTGTGGAAGTTGCCAAACCTTCCCGAGTCAGTAAAACAGAGAAAATAATAGTACCCACCTCATAGAGTCGTGAGGATGCAAGAGTTCATGTAACCAGAAAGCACTTAGAACAGTGCCTGCCATTTAGTAAACGCTATTTAAGTCTGTGCTATGATTTTGATAGATTATGATTATAATTGTTATCCATATGTCAAGTGCCTGGCACAAATTAGTTGTTCAAAAAAGATTAATAACTACTTTTATTATTTCTCCCATCAGAGCACTTGAATTTTAAGTACTCTGAAAGTAATATTGTAAGTTGGTTTTTTTGGTTTAACTAAACAGATGTCAGTGGGATCCTATCTAAAACCTCATTCCTTCAGGGACTGAAAACTTAATTGTATACCATACAAGAAAGATTTTTTTCAGTGCTCCTTAGAACAAGAGCAAATTTATTGGGCCTTACCCCAGGCCGTCTGGATCAGAAATTCTGGGGATGTGACCCATTGTCTGCATTAGCAAGTTCCCAGTGAGTCTCATGTTCCCTAAAGTTTGAGAACACCAAGTATAGACCAGTCAAAACCTTGACTGCCTTCTACTGCCAGGGCAGGACAACACAGAATGTGGTACTCTATCTGTTTGACAGGCTGTTGTAGCCCAAGAAGTGTTAAAACGACTGTTATCATGGTGATTCCTTGAATTAAGCAGAAATACAGGTAGTCACAGGAAGCAGAGTCAGGGAGGGGTGCAGGGAGGACAAAGCACTTTGAGAGCATGTGCATTTGTGGAATGTTTGGGGGTGTTGGGGTCCTCTGGAAAGAGCTGATGTCACATCTTGTGTCATACCACTGAATGATGGATGGGGTAAGAGATGCCTTTGGAATTTTTATGCAAGGTTAAAATGAGGAAAATCCATTTCAGTCTTTCAAAGTCAGAGCTACTGGTACAAAAGGTCACTGACGCCAATTGGTGACATTGCAGAACTCAGAGAATATTAAAATAGCAAACATTTTTTAAGCACTAGATGCACTATGGGCTTAAGTCTCAATATTTTGCCATCTTGCTGCCCTGGAATCTTAAATAAATAGCTTGTGAAAAAGGAAAAATACCAAGACATTTTTCTACCTCCTGAAGGATCAAGGATGTAGATTGTTGTCCTCACACTAAAGATAACATAATTTCTACAGTGGAATAAACAAAGCAATTAAATGATGCCTCTATTGGGAAAATAATTGTTACCAGTTGTATGTGGAGGTGACTGATCAGTTCTGATTGAGCATGGACATTTCAGGTGAAGTCAACAAGTATTTATTGGAGAGCTAGCCCTGTTCTAGATGTGGTCTGCTTGAAGTTCAAGTGTAGGTGACTGAAGATTATAGTGCCTTGGGAGAGAAAGCCAGTCTTAGAGGTGAGGTGGAGAGGTTGTAAGATACTAGTTTAGTTCTGTATGTACTGCATTTGTGTTGACAGAGCAGCATCCAAATAGATTGAAAGGATCCAAGAGTCATATGCATAGAAACAGTGTTTGGATTGATTACCTAGGTAATTAAGAAGATCTGAAGATCAAGGACCAAACTTTTAGGTACACTACAATTATAGCAAATATGAGAAGTCAGTGAAGAAATAACAGGAGAGACCACCAGAAAAGCTGGAGGTGGTCCCAGGACCATGTTCCATCACAGAAATCAAGAGGAGAGATTTCTTCAAGAAGAGAGAGTTGTTCTTTGGTGTTAAAAGTGTGAAGAAATAAAAAAGAATAAAGCATGGGGGAAGGTGGGGCCAGGTCTTGGATTTGCTAAGTGAAAACATTAATTCAAAAAGAAAGTATCTTTTCTATAAAATGGGTGATCTTTATTACATTCATTCGAGTCAGCGTTTTTCAACCTCGGTGACACTGACATTCTGGGCTGGAGTATTCCCCATGGTAGGGGCTGTCCTGTGCAATGTAGATGCTTGGCAGCGTTCCTGGCCTCTCAGCTCAGCACATGTGACTCCACCGCCACCAGTTGTGATTACCAAAAAGTCTCTTTAGACATTGCCACATGTCCCTGGTTAAGACCCACTGATTTAAGTGTTTATTTAGCTCCACTACGTACGTGGTATTACGTTAGGTACTGCAAGACATAAAAAGCATGACACACTGTCACCATTAAGACAAATACATTCTAATTTTCCTAAATTGAGTTACTCTGTTATTTATCTTATTATGTTGGTTAAAACTATGTATATGTATACACATACATATATACACACATGTATATATACGTACACATATATACATGGCAGTTATCCTCCAGGTTAACATTATATCAACTTAATTATGGAATGATGTTAGAAAAATAATAACTTGGAAATATTGTTGTCCCAATGCTATATGTTTTAGCATAGGTAAGTGTTGGAAATTTTGATTATGGATCTATGGCAAGACTAGTAAGCAATTTCCAAATTAAATTCTTTGTGTATACCAAAGATTCAAATTATTTTTTGCTCCCTCATTTCCTATGAAGATAAAATACTCTTACTAATCCATAGGTATGTTATAGAAATTCTCAGTTTTTTTTTTTTTGAAGGCACTGTACCATTTATCTTTGGGTAGAAATTAAAATACTGTAGATTAAAATTGTTCTACCAAGTTTCTAAGTTCTTAATAAAACAAGATTGGGATGTTGGACTTTAATTTGACCTTAGCAACATTCCTGGGAAAGACAATCACAAAAAATAATTTCATGAAAAGGAGGATCCTTAATACTTGGAATAGATTCTCCATCAAAAGAAGTAACCTATCATCTTCTCAAACCACAGTTTCCTCATTGTTTAGGAACGAGAAAGAAAATCTAACCTCACTCTCCTGTTTTTGTTGCTTATAACAGAGAACAAGGCCCTAACGTTGAGACCCTTGGTTTTTTTTTTTTTTTTTTTTTTTTTGCAGACTGCATCATCTGCTATTAAAGGTGCTATTCAGCTGGGAATAGGATACACAGTGGGTAATCTCACTTCCAAGCCAGAGCGAGATGTTCTCATGCAAGACTTTTATGTGGTGGAAAGTGTGTTCCTACCCAGGTACGAACATTTTTATTTGTGATCGTTTTCATGCTAAGGAACCTTTTCTGTGACAACCCCCTATTGAAGGACTTTCCTACCATGTCCGTGTTTACGTGTACTAATTTATATGTTGGACCTTTGGGGGGCCAAAAGCAGTTCAAATGCTTGTTACTACCTGTTGCATCAGATGCCTTGCAGATTTTATATGGAGATGAGAAGTGAGCTTCATCTATGGGCCAATTGTAATTAGTTGTGATGAATGCCTGGAAGACCATATGGAGAAAGATTTTGAGATTCAGAGGGAAAGTGCAGTAACCACCGAGTAATGTCTGCCATGGGTTTAGAAAAAGAGGGCTTCCACGAAGCAGCCGCTGGTGCCAGCTTTTTGGATCCCTAATGTAAAAAGTCAGGCTGGTGGGCCCATAATTGGGCCTCACACCTGAATTCAGTCTTCTGGCTCCTCCTTCATCATCCTTTGTGATGACTTTAGCTTAACTTTCCTCCAGAAAACATGTGAGAATTCTGTTGTTTTTGACACCACATTTGCAAAAACAACAAGGTCACCCATACATGTTGCCTTGAGCTTTTATCATTTGTTTGGGGGGATCAATTATTTAACAACAAATACATCAGGAGATGGATGGTGGTGATAGTCGCACAACAATGTGAATGCACTTAATGCCCCAGAACTGTATACTCAAAAATGGTTAAGGTGGCAAATATTATGTTGTGCGTGTTTTACCACAATAAAATACATAAATAAATAAATTTAAAAGTCTATAACTACCTTAGTTTAGGAAAAGAAGAAGTTATTAAATTGGAAATGTTACCACAACTGACAGGATTTTTCAAAGAAAATGATCTAAAAATAAAGATATTTAATTTGGGGTCTTGGGAATAATTGTTTTGTCTTTGGGCTATGAAGATTGATTTTTCAGACACATTTATATTTAATATTTAAAATAAATATTTCTCTTCAAAATTTTGTTATTTATTCCTGGGCTTGGGTGAGAGTGGCTGAGGTGACAATTTTACCACCAGTGTTTTCATTGCCTTATTTAAAAAAGAAAATCTTCAGAAGAATGCTGTTTACATATTTATCTCTGTGTCCAGGTATCAACTGCCTAGAAATAAAACCTTTAGGTGAATGTGCAGTAACTTCCCACGTAGTCACCAAGCAGCCCATAAATTTTTAAAAATCAGCTAGGAACCCAGACAGCCTAGTTTTGCTTTAAGTGCTCTTAGCTGAGGAACAAAGTTGGTCTACTGGAACTCTGGAAGTTGCTTCTCCAGGGTCCACTAACAGCATGAGAACTAGATTCCCAATAGAAAATGGACAACCCCAAGGCCTGAGAGATAATCCTTGCTCGTGACACTTCTTTCTATAGTTGGAAATTTTCTCTGTGTTTGTCTTTAACAGTCTGTTTATCATTACAAAAAGTGTGTATTCTTTTCCCTTGAAAGACAGGAGGTCATGAGTTTATCTTGATCTTTTGGTAAGATTTTTTAGGCTCTTGACACCTATAAATGTGTTTGCAGGATGCTCAAGCTCTCATACTCTTTTAGGGCCTCTACCCAGTTGTGTCAACCTTATTTTTTTCTTTGGCTACAAAGAACAAGAGGAATGGAGGACTTCTGTGGGAGGGTGGTGACAGTGGGTTCAGGGAGCTGAGAGCAGTTAGGACTGAAGGTGGATGTGTAAAGACCCAAGCAACATATAGCCAGCCATCACCAGGACGCAGGGAAACCATGGCCCAAGCATAAGGTCCCCAGGCCCACAGCATCAGCATCAGCTGGAACTTACTCAACATGGAGATTCTTCGGCTCCATCCTAGACCAACTGAATCAGAAACTCTGTGGGTGGGACTCAGGAATCTGTTTTAACAAGCCCGCCAGGTGATTCTAAGCCCATAAAAGTAATGGCCCAGCACATTACTTTCCATTTTGGATGATAATCTTTCTAGTAAATAGCAAATTTTGTTCTCGGAGTTATTACATGACTCTTATAACTAATAAAGCTCCCAATTATTTTAAATTAGTATCTTATATATCAAAATTTATCTATTAGCAACTAAATTGTACATGACACTGTATGAGATGCTTTACAACAAGAAGTACATAAACAAGGTCCTCATCTGTTAGATATTTAAAGGCACTGAGTACACCCTTTTGTTCATGGACGATTTATCATAAGCCTACTGCATCGTTTTGATTAAGAGAAAATAATGATATTTTTCACCTTTTCCTCAGGAATAGGATGCCAAAGTGTAAACACCTGGACTTTGTGGCTTTGGCCTTCACTTTGTCATCCATGGTAGTAGCAGCAGACATGCCACTGGTGGAGGAGTAGCTGGAGGGCTTGCTTCTATTTAGAGGCACCCACAGTCTCATTTAAAATATATCATTTCAGAGAATTTACAGCTTTCAAGTGTCAATACGATATTAAACATTTGATTCAGACCAAGAATTTCTTTCAGCAAATACTATATTGTTTGTTTCACTAACATATGCACTCCAGATGTATTTACATGAAAACAGAAGAAACTTATGTTGGTCTAGCCTCAGTTTCCTCTTCTGGACTCAGTTTCTTCATGGGTTTATTAAAGGGCTTGGGTCCAGAAATCTCAATGGAGGTGCCGTTGACATTTTTGGATGAGACAACGCTTCGTTCAACATTGCATATTTCAGCAGATATGTCCTTCCCAGGCCCTGCCAGTAATATCTCTTAATTACTGTAGCAACCAAAAGCCCCTGCAAAGTGATGGATAAATTTAGTATCTCAATTGGGGCCATGATTTCACAGGTGCATACACATGTGAAAACTTAACAAATTGTGTACTTTATTATATGTCAATTAGCACTCAATAACTCTGCCAAATAATGCTCCTCTCCCCCGTATTTCTAGGCCCATTTGGGGATGAGGGTAGGTGAAGGTGGGCAGGACAGGCCCTGGCTGTAAACACCTAAAACATTCTGAGGTCTCTAGTGGCTCTAAAATTCAGTGAACCTGTCTTTGTCATAGAACTAATTGCTTGAGGTACTTTAATTAATTAATAGTTTTATTAATAGTTTACTACTACTCTGAAGCTGCAAGATCTGTTTTGCATAGCAACCAAATACATTGTGTTATTTTTTATTTATTTTGAAGTTGTTCAGTTATTTTTAGATATTTGTTCTATGGATTATTTCATTTTGTAGATGGAAAAATCCCTGGACCTGCTTAAGATTTGAAAGAGAATAGAAAAATCCCTTTCAACCATCTGGTTCCATAATCTTCCATAGTCACAAAGAAAATGAGTAAGAGAAACATGACCGCATCTTAATATTTTGACCCCAAATTCTGTGCTGTGATCAGCAGCTCAAGGATGTCGATAGGGTTTTACATATTGATAGGGTAAAGAAGAGAGAGGATAGTTGAAAATGTTTGCACCATGTAAACATGAACCTGGGGTTGCAAAGGGAGGGAGGCAAAGTTTTTAAGAGTCACTGTGAACCAAGCATAGTTTTATTCATATATTATTCATACAATATATAATAATATTAACTTTTACTACCCTTCATCTTCACCAAAAAATACCCATTTGACATATGAAATAATTAAGGCCCTAAGACATTAAGTCACTTCACCCAAGGCTACACAGCCAATAAACGACAAAGCCGAGTTTTGAACTCAAGGGTGGCTGGCCCCAAAATTTTCGTTTTCTTTAAACTGTAGTGATAAAGCCCAGGAATGGTATTTCTGCTTTCTTGAATCAGGAAAAACATCCAGCGTTTGTATTAGAATTATGGACCTAGATCTGCCTCTTTGGCCTCCTAAAAGCCAGCTTTAGTCTCTTCTCAGGAGACACTATCTCTGGGGTGGCAAAAATGTTTTAAAAGCTGGTAGTAAAAGTTGAAATATCTTTCCATGTTCCAGAATAATTATCTAGCCAAAGAATTTTTTAAAAGCCCTTACGTTTTAATCTCCTCACTTATAAAACAGGAGTTTCGCTTGATGTGAGGATCATTGCAGGAAACAGACTATGCTTGGGTTTGATTGACCTGCTCTTCAGGGTTTATTTGGATAGCGAAGGAATATCCTCACTGGAGGAGAGAATCCTGCAGAACTACTGCAAGGGTAAAACATTATCTTAAATGACAAGCAGACATATACATTAAAGGTTCATATACGTGTTGCCAAATATCATTGCTTGACGTGACAGATTTGACAAACTGGCCGACTACCTGCAAGTCAGGGCACGCGGACATAAACTCATCCAAGAGTCTGTCTGTACCGTGGATCAGCGCACTACAGCCTATGGGACAAATCTGGCTCCCTGCTCGTCCTTGTGAATAAAATCTAATTGGAACACAGCCATGTCCATTCATTTCTGAATTGTTTGTGGCTGCTTTTCTACAACAGGAGCACAGTTGAGTAATTGCCACACAGAGTACGACCCACATATTTACTATTACATCTGGCCCTTTGTAGAAAAAAGATTGCCAACCCCTGGTCTATACTAACATTCTGCACCAGGTTTTATGTATGTGCAGCCTAAGCAGCCAGCATAGCCTTTGCAGGATTAAACAGGTGTGTCTGTTGCTGGGCAAGCCAATAATATGATGCCCTTTCAAGGCAAAACTCTTTAAATATTTGTTCAACATGTATTTGGTGGGAATAGGGTGAGAAACTAATTTCCTATTAATAAAAGTTATATACCTCTTCCTTTAGTTCAAAATAAAAGATTAATTACATGCACTGAATATTATATAACACTTTACCTTATTTGAAATGGCCTTCCAAACACAATTTTCCAGTATAGTAATAATTTCTTAGGAGGTTTAACCTTTAGATAATCAATGATGTCACATGTTCCCAGTAAATGACACCCCAGAATGCATTACTGTATTTGGTTTTGGAATTTAAGCAGTCTTCAGATACTGACTTTTAAAGATTGGCTGTTGGCCTCAAAGGATGGTGCAGCTTCCTATTATACAATGCAGCTCACGTGTACCCATCACAGAAGTGCTCAGCAGAGGGAGGTTGGCACCAGCAAGGAGCGTGTCTTTTGTTTTGCTTGGTTTTGTGTTTCCATTCAAGAGCACTATCTCATTTGGCAAGAGAGAGCATCAATTTATATTTCACTCCTTACATAAAGAGTTGTGTGTGGAAACCAAGGCACCTTGCCTGAATTGACAGAGGCAACTAACAATACCTAAGGCTACTTCTACAGACCCTTGCTTTACAAAGGTCCAGCTTGAAGACTGGATGTCACCAGTAGTTTGTTACTGGACTATGGTGTCACTTGTCCAACTGTATTGCCACTTAAATTTTTCTGTCTGATGTCTGTACATTAGGACAAAGCACCCTTCATTTATCCTCCCACACAGTGGGGTATGGTCATGCTTGTTGAACAAAAGTGAGGGCATTGAGCATCCTTTAGTGAAACCACTGTTAACACCCAGGAGTCGTTGACCTACTAGTTTTGTCAAAAGTCCCCAAGCCCACTACTGATGATTACAATGTGAAACAAAGGAAGCTCACCAAATAGAAAATGCTGCCCTGCAAACAACAAAGCTCTGGGTTTCAGCTCCAAAACTGGACCCCTTTGAGCTGTTAAATTAGTTTTACCCCATTGCGCGTTACCAAATCTCTCAGTCCAGTGCCACCAAAAATAGTACTTGGTTATCAGACTCTAAAACCATGTAAACAAAGCTGTGACATTCATTTTACGTACAGATGAGAACGCCACCTACGTAGCTAATCAAAGCTTCTACAAGTTAAATTCTACCCACCTGACCCTGGGGTGCAGGGGCCTCAAGGAGAAGTTATTGGCATATCTGAGCAGAGAACACCCTGAAACCTGCAACTGAATCCTGGAAAGGAAGACAGACAGTTAAAACATACCTATCTGCTTGCGACTTTTCCACATACTTTTCCCGTATGAGTCTAATCTCCCAATCTCGTTTGTTCTTCACCAGTTTGGGCCATTACTGTCCCTCCCTGGACTTTGATTTCTTTATCTGCTAAATGGAGAATTCCAGAGGGTGGCTAATGCTTCCTTAAGCTTCAACATTGTGTAATTCTAAACACAAATTGCCGTTAATATACATGTATTTTCAGCAAGCAGTAACTTTGGCCTTAAAAAATGAACTCTGCTCAGAAAAGGCAAGTTGTCAGAATGCCAGAGCTGGCCCATGATCAAACTTTAACTGCTTTTTGGTGAAATAAAGGGGAAAAGAGCAAGATAGAGAAAGAACTATTCTTTATTCGAAATGTCATCCTCCTTTTTTGGAGTTAAAATATTCTTTTATGACATGATAGGGGTCGTACTGTGTGTTTGCTTAATTGTTCAAGTTCTTGCCAAAATAAAGTTGGAAAATCGAATGTTGGCTTCAAAATTTCTGTTGTTGAAATTTTACTGGCCCATGGGATCCAAACATACAAAACCACTGCTCAAAACCCCACAGCTGAAATTTTCTAAGCTTCAGTTTATGCCAGGACAAGAAAGTGTTTTGTTTTTTTCCCACACACTACATAAATGCATTGAAGAAACATAAGGTAAACCTTAAACTGTGAAGAAGTCTGCTCCTCTTCAGACTTCATTTTTGCTAAATCTGGATGCTGATCACAGTTACGTGGCAGGTAGTTCCAGGGAAGGAAAGCCTGCAGGAAACTTTAGCAGACTAATGTGGATCGCGGTCACTGTGTTTAGCTGTCAGCAGTCCTGCCATGGTTGGAAATTGCCAAGCCCTGGGTACCTGTGCCTGGGAGACTGTGGGCGGGCACCCACCTCCACACACAGGAAGCCTACAGCCTGCAACCTCGGGAAACCGAGGCCGGCGTCTGCTGCCTGGTCCTTGCTGGACTTGCTGTTTGATTCTGCTCCTGTGCACTCAGCTCCTGACAAATATCAAGGCCCAGCAGGGACCGGCAATCTCGCTAATTTGCATTTCCTCCACTAGAGCTTCATTCATGTCAAACTGGTGTTTGTTATTCATTGGAGCAGCTTAAATATACAGAAGTAAACAAACCTGCTGTGGGACTGAGCCTAGAGAGCTCTGGGGGACAGGGGAATAAGCTTATGGCTTTTTACCTCTAACTTTTAAAAATTATTTAATTTTGTGAATGATAAGACATTCACAAAACAGGGTTTGTCCTGTTTTTAAAAGGAATACTGTGAAAAGTGTTCCTTTTGTCCCTATGCCTTTTTTACCCAATGTCCACCTCAAATTATCAATGTTACTAGTGGCTTGTTTTTCCTTTAAGGATATTTTAGGTATATACACATCAAAAGAACATTTTTTCTTTTTTTATACAAGTGGTGGCATGCCATACCCAGCATTTTACATCATGCTTCACTTAATTTATCTTAGAGATCTTGCTATGTCAGTATATAATAAGCATCCTCATTCCTTTTTTAATGCAACATAATATTCCATTGTGTAGCTGAATCGTAATTAATTTGACCAGTCCTCTTCCAAGGGACATCGAGGTTGCTATAATGAATAACTGTGTACACACGTGTTGTTTTGTACATAGGCTCATTTATCTGTAGGGTAACACAAAGGCATGCATTTTCTGGATCAAAGAGTTAGATACGTTCGTAATGTTGATAGACTTTGTGAAAATGTCCTTCATGGGAAAATTATCAATTTATATTCCCACTAATAATGTTTCAAGGTGCCAGTTTCCCTTGAGCTACATCAAAGTTTTAGATTTTAACCAATCTTATGGTCTCTCAGTGACGCTTATTTTATTATGAATGAGGTTGGGCATCTTTTCATATGTATGAGTCATATATATTTCCATTTCTATGAAGTCCCCGATCATATTCTTGGTTATTCTTTAAAATTAATTTCTTGGTCTTTTATGCAGTATATTGGAGCTTTTTATACTGGGAGATTAGCCCTTGTCTATGATATGAGTTACACATATTTTCCCATTTTGACATTTTATTTTTCCTCTTTTTTTTTTTTTTTTAAACTACATGGTCAACTCATTCTTCTTGTGAAATGTTTAACTCTGGGCCGTTTCCCATCATCATACAGCCTCAGTCATCCAAATGTATTGAGCGCTTCCCGCATGCCAGGCACCCCCGTTGGCATTTCCATTCACTTAGCCATTCTGTTTGAAGATGCTCAGTAATGGGCCTAGTGAAACTCAACTTGTAAGTAGCAGGGATGGAGCTTGAACCCAGGTCTCCCTGGACTGTAAGGTCTCCCTATAGCTAACTGCACATCACCTCCTAAATCCTGAGAAAATATTTGGATACAATGCTGAGGCATCATACATACATTATGAATATGCAACTGTACTGCTTAGGGAAAACAACCACCATTTAAATGAGCAGGTGATTTCGGCCATTCCATACAATGAGCCTGACACAGAGATACAGCTGCTTTTCTCTCAGTCTGTCTTAGTTCCTGAGTCACTCTCCTACTGTGTGTGCCTTGTGGCTGCCAGAGTGTAATCCTAGCCTTTAAAGATAGCCATTTATTATATGATGACGTCCCCTAACAACACAAGCCTGCTCTTCTTCTGTACTCACCAAAAGAAACAGTCATCTGTAACCACACAGGAGGAAAAACTAGCTGCACTGGATATACTGAATACGTATTTTCTAAATAGTTTTCAAGGGTGATTTTTTTTACTGTGCTGAATTTTTGCCTTATGTATTGATTTTTTAACATAATTGCAATATAAGAACCTTACTGTAGTAGTATTATCTTGAAAACTCACTCTTTCATTCAACAAACACTTATTGTATATCTACAATGTGCCAGGCAATGATGCAAAAATCTGAC
>NW_012141191.1:4199082-4219931 GCF_000956105.1 Propithecus coquereli | reverse complement strand
GCTGGAGACTGTGATTGGCAGGTACCACCCGTGTGGAGTGATCCTCCCCAAGTCAGCATCTATTTTCACCTGATGACCATTGGCCTTTGTGACATGAGCTTTGAGACACCCACCAGCAGGGAGTGATTTTTCTAGAGGTGAAATCGGCCCAGGACTAATAGGGCTAGAATTTGAAGTCAAAATTATCTTTGCTAATGTTACCTCTCTCTCTTTCTCTCTCTTTTTGATATTTTAACTTCAGCGAAGGGAGCAATCTGACCCCGGCACATCACTACCCAGACTTCAGATTTAAGACATATGCTCCCTTAGCATTCCGATATTTCAGAGAACTTTTTGGTATCAAGCCTGATGATTACTTGGTAAGCACCTATCATTTTCCTTCCTCCTACAGAAATGTGTGATGTAAACATTTGTCTCATAGCAACAGTGACAAGTGGCTTGTGTCTCTTATTTTATAAAGCTCTGGGGCATAGTAAAAGTTCCAAGTTTTATGATGATTATAAGTTTAGCTTCAGGAAATTTGATTTGATTCTGCAGCTTTTAACTGATAGCTATAAAATCTGCTGTGGTAATTGATATTGAAATAACTGTGATATCGGTTGCTACTTCAGATAATTATTCTAACAGATATATTATAATTAGTTCTAAATACTCCTGTGAATTTTGCTGATTAGATTCTATTTGAAAGCCTCCCTATTTTAATTGCCTTATTTATACCATTCATCTCAAACCTGCCTTGGCCCACAACCATTTCACCTTGACCTACAAATTTGAATAACATTTTAAAGAAGCTGGATCATTTTGTTCTCAGAATCTCTTCATGCAAGCTCTTTTTAAATATATTTTTATTTGGTACAAGGGCATATTTTATCCTCAGATTTGTCTCTCCATCTTCCTTCTGGCACATAGGAGGTACAAACACAGCAGCCTTTTTGTGAAATAGTCTGATGTGACCCCACAGTTTTATCTTATTCCTGTTGAAAGAGCCAGGAAACTTCCTTTCTGTTGCAAGCAAAAAATGATTTGTTTCATAATTCAATCACTGTTAACACCCCAGGGCTCTTCAAAATTGGTTTTCAAGAAACTGTAGAAAGGACACCATTAAATATTTATTGTTCATCCCGTTCCGAATGATCTTAATAAGACTTGCACCAGACTCTGGGGTAACGCTTTTCAGAGGAAGCATAGCAACACTGGTCGCTGGTAACAAAGGGTATTTAAAATGCATCTTATAATTTGTGTAAGATGTAAATAATTAAGTTCAAAGCTGATTCTCTTCTATGCTGATGAAAATCCATGAACTATCCTCTACTTTAATTGTTCCCTAATAAAATCATATGACTTCTGCCTGATGAGATAATACTGGTTCTTCAAGGCACATGACTAACTCTCTAAAGAGCAGTGAGGACCAAGTAGAAAGTCCCTGGGCCTCTTGCTGCCCTTAAATGTACATGTCCATATTGCTCATGCATGTGCGCGCGCGCGCCTCTCTCTCTCTCTCTCTCTCTCTCCTCTCTCTCCCTCTCTCTCCCTCTCTCTCCCTCCCTCCCTCTCCCTCTCCCTCTCCCCCCCCACCTTTCACCACTCTAGGTGCCTCTACCCATCACTACCAACTCAAGAACACAAGCAGACACATTTGTTGTGTGTGTGTGTGAGAGAGAGAGAGAGAAGATCCTTGGGTTTCTGGCCCTTCTATAATTACTGAGGGTCGCCATCATTCAGGAAATGTGTTTGGGGAACCCAGTGGGGTTTTGATATTATGTTATGGAAAACAAGGTTGATCTCTCATTTTCTGCTACACATTAGAATTTCATGTATACACCTTCTGAATTTCCTTGTACGTCTTACCAGCAAAGAGATGCGATAGACTTGCATCTCAGGACATGATCCAATCATCATGACAACATGGGTGTCTGTCTTTAGCCCTCCCATGTCCATTGCCCCACAGGCTGGAAGCCCATTCTTTCACTTGCTCTGGCCTCACAAAATTGCTTTCTTTGGAGAAGATCACTTTCCAAACAACTTCTCACCCAGCTTACACAAGTTTCCTAATGAGTCTTTAAGCTGGAAAAATCATTTTCGTAGTGGGATGGGAGTAGTCACAAAGGAGCACAGGAGACTGAGCTGATGGGTCCTCACAGCAAAAGTCGTGGTCCCTGTACCTGCCAAAATGGAAATTAATCAATCACTGAGTACTTTGAACACCTGTTGTATCTAAAATACTTTGCTAGTAGCTATAGGGTGGTTCAAAAAAAACTACAAGTGTTGACACTCAGAGAACTTAGAATCAAATTGAAACAATAATTTGTTTATGTAGAAATACAACCAACACTACCAGGCAATAAATAAAAAAACTGAGCAAAACATGAAATACTCTAGAATTTCAGAGGAAGGAAGGGTCTTTCCCTCTGTTGGGGTGATGAATAGGAGGTCTTCTTATGAGCAGCGTGTGGTTTTAACTGTGCCTTAGAAATTACAAGAGATTTTAATAGGTAGAAAAGAAGGGACAGATGTTGGGGGTGGAAGGAATGTAGCCTAGACTGTGGGACAGAGATGTAAATACATTAGATGTTCAGAAGTTCTTAGAGTTGACCAGTATGTCCAGAGGGGAGGGTTTTGATCAGGAACATACATAGATAGGGCCTATTAAACATTAATAGGACAATTCAAATAAATAAGCTCCTAAATTATAAGAAATTAAGGAAATACAAAGATTGAATATGTATTTGATGGTGTTAAGAAATTACTTTTTTGGTGGGATGATGATATTGTGCTTATTTTAAAAGGGGAGTCCTTATCTTTTAGAGGTACATACTGAAATAGTTGTGGACGAAATGATCTGATGTTTGGAATTTGCTTCAATAGAATCTGTGGAGTTGGTCAAAGGATACAAAATTTCAGTTAGACAGGAGTTACAAGTACAGGAGACCCAAGCTACATGGTGACTATAGCTAATAACCATGTATTGCATACTTGAAAATTGACAAGGGAGTAGATTTTAAATTTCCCACCACAAAAAAATGACAAATATGTGAGGTAAAGGATATTTTAATTAGCTTCAATGATCAAAACATCATGTTGTACACCATAAAAATGTATAATTGGTGTCAATTAAAAAAAATTAGCTGGAAACATTGTACAATTTAAATAGGTGAATGGTATGGTATGTGACATATCTCAATAAGACTGTTGTAAAAAAACTGAGAGACAAAAAAGACAAGAAGAAAAGGAAGGAGGGGAGGAAGGAGGGAAGGAAGAGGAAGGGAGGGAAAGGGAGGGTCAGGGAGGGAGAAGAATCTGAGGGAAACAGAGCAGGGAAGTGGTTGGAGGTACAGAAGAAACAAGCTTGGCCATGAGTTGATCATTGTTGAAGCTGGAAGATAGACACATGGATGTTAATTACACGATTCTCTTTACTTTTGTGTATATAAACATAATTCAAAAGGTGGGGGAATGATAGAGCCAGGTAGGTAAGTGTGCTTTGGTTTGATTCTGTTTTTCCACCTCCCTCATTCACCACGCACACAGTTAAGTGACTAGACACATCTATGGGACTGGCAAGAAGCAGAACAAGGGCAGTGGCCCTAGCTACACATGCCTGCCCGATTCCTACAGCTGCGGCCATCCACCTGCCCCTGTGCTGGAGACACCTACAGCCCAGGACTGAGGCAGCTTCCTGACAAGTCTTGGAGCTTCTGGAAACTCAGCTCCAAACTGCCTTATCTGGGCACCCCACCAATGATCGGAAGTGTGGTAGATGAGGAAAGGGTCTTTTGCATGGCACATGCTTCAGAGAGTCAGATATAAGAAACCTCAGGGACTTTGTAGCCCAGCCCTTCATTTTATAGGTGAGGACACTGAAACTGGGGTCGGTGAGGGGAGATGCCTGCGGTTACCCACATTGGTGCGAGCAGAGCCTAGGCCACACAGTGGTGTCCCCATCCTTCCCCCGGTGCTTGAAGGCCCTTCACCAGCCAACCTCATGCTTCCTGCCCACCGAGTCACAGACTGCTCATGAAATACGGGCTTGAGGTAGCCTCTCCTTATCCCATCTGACTGTGATTGTCCATTCTGAGGAATACAGCCCAAAGAGGTCAAACCCTCTAACAAAGCACATTTTGGAAGAGTGAAGCCCAAATAAAGTACCCAAAAAATGACATAAGACATCTCTTGAGAAACTGAAGAAACAAAGGATACAGTGCAAATCACAAAGTACATCTTGGCATCCGTCAAACTGGTACTACTCAAACCTGCACTTGTGACAATGCACTGATCTAAGTTGGGGGTTGGGGGAGCATTACTTAGCCATTGGTCACTCCATAGATAGCTTGCTATTAAATACCTGTGCTGTGTGTATATTTCTACTTAGTTTTGTGCTGCTGCATGTGGATTTCTGCCTGAATTATTCTGTTTATGTTTTCAATACTATTAAAATTCACCACATGCCTGCTGATTACAAGTGTCATGTCGAAACATACATGATTTGGACTGTGAGACAGTACGGAGAAGGTGCTTTGCACACACGCCAATGGGAACACTGCTGCTTCCTTATTCGTTCTAGACAAACGCCTCCCGAGGCAAGACTGAGGGGCCCCAGAGCACTCGCATCTCTGCCTGGGCAACAGGCTATTGATTCTTTCCTTCACCACCATGTGCCCGGGTATTCAAAAATCCAGTGTAATTTATGTGAGTCCTTTCAGGCTCACCTGTGCCAATAAGAAAAAGAGCACAGTGAATGTTTTATACCACTGTGGGGAGAAACAGCAGGTAAAATTATCTCCACCACGGGGCGCAAGTTTACATTGTTCATTTGCGTCAGCAGGGCCCAGCTGGGCTGTGCTTTGCTTTCTTTGCAGCGGGTACAGCGGGGAGGCCCTGCAGGAAATAGAAGCGAGAAAATGAATGCATTCGAACAGCTTGCACAGATGACAAGTGCCTGGAATGTGCATAAAACCCAGGAGCACACACGGGGGCTTGTTGATCATGACTAATTAAAATGTTCCCATCTCTCCTCTTCGTTTGCTCTTAAAAGGCAACATTTCAAAGAGGGTTGCTTAGAAGAGAATGTGGTAACCAAGTTGCAGAGTGAGAAGCCATAGCATTCTAGAGGGTAATGGTGACGTTCCTGTTCAGTGTCACCGTCACAGTTTAGTGCACATTGATGCTGTGCTTAGTAGCTCCCAGGAGGTTATTAAAGTGAGTCAAAACGATTTTTATTCCATTTTTATTAATTTATAAATTATATGCTAAAGGAGTATTTGACAATTTAGTAACTGATGAAATAGTCTCTGTAGTGTGTCACTTCTTATAGAAGAATTTGAGACTTTGATTGGGAGCAGATGTTCAGGTCCAAATCCAGTTTTTCTAGACAGCTCTTCCTGGATCATGCCCTAATTTCTCTATTTGCAGCTCTAATTTCTGCATCCTTTGTTGTTTTTGTATTTTCACAACAATTACTCCTACCTGTAAGAAAGTTCTATATCAGGAATTCAAATACCATCGAACAAATAATGAGAATTTTTAAAGAGTCTGGGGTCTGCCTTCACTTTTTATAAGAGTTTGGGATCCACACCTTTATTTTCTAGGGTCTCAAATTTATTATCATATGACAGACCCAACTTTTTTCTTGCTTCACTCAGAATGTCTTAGTGTCTCTTTGGGTAACCCTGTTGTCACAGGCATTAGGCTGAAAACCTCAGTGCATCCTAGGACAGCGCCAGCTCTTCCCTACTTGCCTGTGGAATGGGTATATTGCAGGCCATGTGCCTCTCTCACCTGCATTTGAGTGGTCACTCTTTGTCAGGGTTTCAGAAGCATTCACTTTAAAAACTTTTAGCTAAAATCAGGTGGATATTGTTTCTGTTTTAGAGATAAGGCTCCTAAGACTCCAAGATGCTAAACTCCTTACTCAGGGTCACATAACTAACAACTGACACAAATCTCATGCCCTTTGTATAAATCACCCTTCCACGTGGATACATGTCTGCACACGTGGCTGGGCAAGAGCTCTCTGCCTCCTCTTAGTTTTTATGGCATCCTGTTTGCAGTCTAATAGCTATTTTTGTTTTCCTAACTTATCCTCAACTCATCCGTAAGGGCTTGGGCTTTAATGCTGCTTAGCAAGACAGCGTCAAGAAGAGAGGCTAGCAGAAAGAAGAGGAGGTGAAAGGTGGAAGTTGCCAGTAAACACTTGCTGCTTTCTTTTCTTGGAAAACTTTGTTTCCTTTATCCATAGTTCTTCTAAAAGCAAGATAATGTAACAGGTGGCATCTAGAAACTGTCTTTTAATCATATTTCTCCTAGTTTCTCTCTGCCTCCTCTCCCTCTCCTTTTACTAGCCTTCCTTTCAGATTTTTGTATGACTTAAATATTCACAAGCCTAGAACAAACAGTTTGGAAGGTTTTCAGCCTTAGTGTTTTCAGATGCCTATATCCTCAAGACACAGTTCTTTATTTTACAAAGCTATAGTAATCAAAACAGCATGGTACTGGCATAAAAACAGACACATTGACCAATGGAATAGGATAGAGAGCCCAGAAATAAACCCACCCATTTATCATCAATTGATTTTCAACGAAGGTGCCAAGAACACACAATGGGGAAAGGACAGTTTCTTCAGTAAATGGTGCTGGGGAACCTGGCTACCCACATGCAAAAGAAGAAAACTGGACCCTTATCTCACACCATACATAAGAATCAAGTCAAAATGGATTAAAGACTTAAATGTAAGGCCAGAACCTATAAAACTACTAGAAGAAAATATAGGGGGAAAGCTGCATGAGGTTGGTCTGGGCAATGATCATGTTCTTGGATATGACCCCAAAAGCACAGGCAACAAAAACAAGAATAGACAAATGATATTGCGTCAAACTAAAAAGGTTCTGCACAGCAAGGCAAGCAATTAACAGAGTGAGGAAACAACCCACGGATTGGGAGAAAATATCTGCAAATCATACATCAGATAAGAGGTTAATATCCAAAATATACAAGGAACTCAAACTACTCAATAACAACAAATAACCCTATTAAAAAATGGACAAAGGAACTGAATAGACATTTCTCAAAAGAAGACATACATTTGTATGATAAATGATAAATGAAAAAATTGCTTAATATCACTAATCATCAGGGAAATGCAAATTAAAGCCACAACGAGCTATCACCTCACACCTGTTAGAATGACTATTATCAAAAAGTTGAAAGACAACAAGTGTTGGTGAGGAAGTGGAGAAAGGGGAACCTTCTTACACTGTTGGTGGGAATGTAAATTAGTACAACCATTTTGGAAAACAGTATGGAGGTTCCTCAAAAAACTAAAAATAGAGCTACCACATGATCCAGCAATCCCACTACTGGGTCTGTGTCCAAAGGAATTAAAATCAGTATGTCAAAGAGATAGGTGCATTGCCATGTTCATTATATTAATAGCATTATTCATGATAGTAAAGATGGAAACAACCTAAGTGCTCATCAACAGATAAATGGATTTTTTTAAATGTGGTACAATACACACAGAATACTATTCAGCCTTTAGAAAGAAAGAAAGAAATCCTGTCATTTGTGATAATGTGGATCAATCTCAAAGACATGTTAAGTGAAATAAGCCAGGCACAGAAAGACCAATACAGCATGATCTCGCTTACATGGAATCGGAACGCGTCAAGCTCATAGAAGTAGTGAATGGAATGGTGACTACCAGAGGCTGAGTGGGGAGTAAGTGGGCAGGGAAAGGAGAAAATGTTGGTCAAAGGGTACAAAGTCTGTTAGATGGGGAGGAATAAGTTCTGGCAATCTATTGCAAAGCAAGGTGACCATAATGTATACTTCTAAATTGCTAAAAAGAATGGATTTTAAATATTCTCACCACAAAGAAATTTGTGTAAGGTGATGGATATGTTAATTAGCCAGACTTGATCATTCCACAGTGTATACATTATTGAAACATCACATCGTACCCCATAAATGTACACAGTTATTATTTGTCAATTAAAAATTTAAAAATAGAAAAATAAACAATGAAAAAAGATAAGGTTCTTTAAGCCCCTGCTTTTGCCAGGCTGGCGCTGACCTCACACCTGCGTTAGCCTCCTTACCTCTTCCTCTGCCCCCTACTTTTTCTCTAGTCAGTCGTGTGAGTTATTAGTAATAAATACTGACCTTAACCACCAAAAATTGACTTCTCTGCTGGTTTTTAGCATTTTTAGCGAGATTACAGCCCTTCAGTTGTTGGTGGAGTTCAGCCACTTATCTGACAAAAACTCACTGAGCGCTTGCTATGTCTGTGCAAGGCACAGGTCCCAGGACCGTATCAGGGTATAAGATGCTCATAGTTTCTCCCTACACAGAATTTGCAGTTTAGAAGGAACTCGGGAAAAGGAAACAGGCAGTTGCAGGATTTTGTGGTAACTCCTGTGACGAGAACATCCAGGGCCAGGAAGCAATTGATCTAGACTCATGGAACCAGGAAGAGTTTCTCAGGGCAAGTGCTGTCCCCGCAGACACAAGGCTAAAGCCCTTGTAACGGCCTCTGAATTATGCTCCTTGTGTCTTCCTCTTGTCCTCCTACAGTGGGTTCTGTCCCCAACAGACAGAGTGATGTCCACTCCAGACCCTCCAGTGGCTTTTCAGCTCCCTTAGAGACAAGGCCAAAGTCCCTACACTGGCCTGCAGGGCCCTGCAAGGTCTTGCCCTCCCGACCCTCTCAGCCTCGCCCTCTCAGTGCTCCTCCTGGCCCCCTCTGCTCCGGCCCCTGGCCTCCTTGCAGCGTCTTGAACCCCCAGGGCTCAGGCCTTTGCATTTGCCCTTCCCCCTTCCTGAAATGCCCTTTCCCCCAGACAGCCGCACGGTGTGTTGCGTCTCCTCAGCCTCTGCGCTGATGCCGCCTTCCCAGCACAGACTTCAGTAACCGCCCTCGCTCTCTGCCTCTCTCTCAGCGATTCATCTTTCTCCACAGCACTTACCGCAGTCTGATGGATCATTTGTTTACTTGTTTACTGCCCGTTTCCTCCTCCTGGGATGCAAGCTTCATGAGCGCCTGGGACACAGCAGATGCTCAGCAGCTATCATTTAAATGTTGATTGAATACAGGAAGGTGTGGTAGTTAAACAGGTGAAAGTAGAATGGGGATTGTTTCAGACAGAGGAAAATGCAAAAGCCCGGGAGTGGAGAGTGTGTGGCACGTTGAGAACATAGGAAGTCACTCTCTGTGGCTAGAGCTAAAGTTTATAGAGGGAAGCCATGAGAGAGAGGGCTGAGGAGGCGGCCAGGTCATTCGTGGCCTTGAAAACTGTGTTAACATAAGTGCACATATAAGAATAACATTTATTGGATGTCGGGCAGGGGGTAGGGGGGAGGAGGGGACGAGTAGATGCATACACAAAGAGTGCGATGCGCACTATCCGGGGATGGACACACTTGAAACTCGGACTTGGGGTGGGGGGCAAGGGCAACATATGTAACCTAAACACCTGTACCCCCATAATATGCTGAAATAAAAAAAAAAAAAGAAGAAGAAGAAGACTGTGTTAGGAGCCACCGAAAGATGTGAAGGCACAGAAGGGCCTGATCAGATTTGCATTTGAGGAAGGTCCTTGGCTTCCTGGTGATGTACTGGAGGGGATGAGAGTGGACAGTTGAGACCAAGCACTTATTGTAATAATCCAGGCATGAACTGATGAAACCATTGAGCTTAGGGTGTTGGCAGAAGGGGTGGCATGAAAGGGGCAGGCAGAATCAACAGTCTGGATGGGAAAGGTGAGGAAATGTGAGGAGTCAAGGATGATGCCCAGGATTCTGGAATGGGGAACACACATTCTTTAAGATAGAGAAAAGTAGAGGAAGGTAGAGGATAGGAACAGATGATCTAGAGTCACCATGTACAGTTGTGCAGGGTGGGCACTGCCCAAGCATTCCTACATGACTGAGGGGAAGGAATGGAGACTAGAATCCAGCCCTTCTTCTACTCACCAACCTTGTATGTTGCCCCAGAGCTGCATCTGCCGGGATAAAGGGATGCATCTTTCTAATTACCACAAAGGCACCACGTGGGCTAACCATAGCCCTGAGATGAATTTGATCGTGAACTTGTTGCATGTGAAATGTTTGTGGTATAACCAAGTAAAAATGTCTATTAAAATGTTTGATGAACAGGTCTGGAGCCCTAGAGAGAGATCTGGGCTGGAGATACAGATGTTAGAGTCATCTGTATTGTTGAAACCATGAGTGGATGACACCTCCTGGGAAAATAAATAGTGAAAAGAGAACAGGGGTTGGTGTTAAATTGATAGATACACAATGTGGGGGATCACATCTTCAATTGTTATTTTTGTGAGCACGTACTGGAAACAAAGCACCTTAGTCAACATTACTGTTCGAATTAACTCATTGGACAGATGGGATGGTTCATGATTCTATCCTGTGACACTGGAAGTGGGGACGGCATGTCTGTTTTCCATCACAGAATTATTAAGACAAACAGACCAATTAAGTCTTTAGAAATCTCACAGAGAGCCTTCATAGTATATCTAGAGCCTCTTTGGAAAGCTCGTAGAGAGGGCTTCCTGCTTCAAAATGGCCAAGACATGTAATGTTGGGATTGCCCTCCTTGGAAGCATCCTATACGTCAAGTATATTTTTAAATGTTTATTTATTTACTCTTTTAGTATTCCATCTGCAGTGAACCTCTAATAGAGCTGTCCAACCCTGGAGCCAGCGGATCTTTGTTTTTTGTGACCAGTGATGATGAATTTATCATCAAAACAGTTCAGCATAAAGAAGCTGAGTTCCTCCAGAAGTTACTGCCAGGCTATTACATGGTAAGAACTGCACATCATTAAAGCTAATACTTTAGGTTTAATTACTTTCCCTAAGCAGTTCTTTTTTCTGTTTTTTCCAATGCCTCTTTGGCATGTTTCTTTCTCTTTGGTGAACTGTATTTTGCATTTAGATGATGCTATGACATTCATTAATTAGATTTTTAAAAGGAAACTAGAACTGAATGGTAGAGCATAGTTGTTGAATCCACAATCCTGGGCCCAAATCCCAGCCCAGCCATCAACTAACTGTGCGACCCGTATAAGCAACATAACTGCTGAGCCTTAGTTCCCTCAGTCTTTAAAAGCTGGGAAACACCTATTTGTTGTTGTGATAAAGGAAGGATACGTGATATAGAGTAAGGGAAGAGGAAAGGAAGCGATGCATTGCAAAGGTCTTTGCACTCAGTACCTGGTAATAATATGCATGGTTAACCATCATTGATTGCTTACTATGCGTTAAGCAAGATTGTGAGTATTGCATTCATTAACTCATTCAATCTGCACAGCAACCTTGGATACTACAGTCATCACCATTTTATAGATGAGATAATTGAGGCAAAGATAAATTGAGTAATTTGCCAAGTGTTATTCAGCTAGACAGCTGCAGAGCTGGGGCTGCACAGCGGTAGGGTTCCAGGGGCTGCATTTTCAACCCCTGCACTAATACATATGTGTGTTCGCTATGAGCTATTCTTAGCTAGTACACTTCAGAATTTAGGATTTCATAGCTTAAATATGATAACATGAAAATAATCACCTTTTGTGTAATGTTTTCAAGACAAGAAATAGTAACTTAACCCAGATGGATTTACTATACATCTAGTCCAAATTTTTAAAGAAATTAACACTTTTCCTAAGTAGTCCTGTCGTTTTCATACCTCTGGTTTCATTGTACTTTCATAACAGTTAATAATTTTCTGTGATTGGGATGGCTACATGAAGCTGTTGGATTTCCAAAGCTCCAGTTCTGCCATTCACTTCCGATAAGAGGTGATAACTGTCATCTTTGTTTCAAAAAAAAAAAAATTGATGAGATATCACACAACTCATTTGTATGTAAAAATATTATTTTAATTTCAAAATCTGCTAGAGACAGCATTAAATACTGTAAATTAATCTCATATACAAGTATGGCAATTAAAATCTAAATAAAAATCTTAGTGGCCAGCGGGCAGATTTCAAAAGATGTTGATCTTGAACAAGTGTTTTCTTTTCTTTAGAGAAAATGGAAAATATAGAAAAGCAAAAGAAGGTGGGGCAAGTTGGCTCATGCCTGTAATCTTAGCACCTTGGGAGGCTAAGGTAGGAGGATTGCTTGAGGCCAGGAGTTCAAGACCAATCTGAGCAAGAGCTAGACCCCATCTCTAAAAAAACATGGAAAAATTAGCCAGGTGTGGTGGCGTATGCCTGTAGTCCCAGCTACTTGGGAGGCTGAGACAGGAGGATCACTTGAGCTCAGGAATTTGAGGTTACAGCGAGCTATGATGATACCACTGTACTCTAGCCCAGGTGACAGAGTGAGACCCTGTCTCAGGAAAAAAAAAAAAAAAAAGCAAAAGAGAAAAATGTAACCAACTGTAATTTCTTTCCCAGAGATACGTATTACTAAAATTTGGTATATATGCTTTCAGATATATTCTGTTCATATACACATTTTAAAATAATCTAAAATTGGGATCAAATTGACATCATCCTCTTTGATAATCTGCTAAATCAGTAAATCTTAAACTTCTATTATTCTAAGCTTACATATATTAGTTCCTTGTTATAGAACTGCATTGTCTAATCTGGTAACCATTAGCCGTATATGACTATTTAAATTTAATTAAAATTAACTAACATTTTAAAATGTAGTTGAATAAGTAGTTTTATCCCATTCATGTAAGCTAGAATAACAAACAATATAATTCATCCTATTAACAAGAAAAAAATGTGGAAATCATGTGGTTATCCAAACAGATGTTGAGGAGAAACTAAGGCCCTTAAAATTCAACATCTTCACCTAATTAAAATTCTAAAAATTGGCAGGGAAGTTTTTTAACACAATAAGTAAATAAAGGAACACACACATATTGTACATTTATCAGTCTCCAAGAGTTCACATAGTATCTCATGGAGAAAAACGAGTCCTTTCCCTGGAAATATAGGAAGAGGCAAGGATACCCTCCATCAATGGTACTTGCCAATGCCTTTGATAGAAATTCTGGTAGTGACTTTTTGAACACAAAATGAAACAGAAGAAAAGTATAAGCACTATTCTCTGTAAATGACACGACTGAAAATGAATAAAACTTCAAGAAAATAAACCAGTAAGTTCTAGAGAGAACATGAGTCCAGGAGATTTTCAGGATATAAGCTAAATCTACAAAGTCCATTGTATTCCATTACATAGATGACATAGAGCTGGAGAATGTAAGGGAAAGAAATAGATCCTGTTCATGATGACAATAATTTATGATAAACATTATTAGAAAAATAATATAAATAAATTACATATGAGTACTATAATTCTCACTGGGAAAACAAATTATAGTAAGCATAACATATGAACAATAATCAATTCAGAAAGAATTTTTGTAATGGCAAGAAAAACACTAAAATACTTGAGTCTATAAAAACAAATGTTACAAAGCCAATGTGAAGGAAACTACAAAATGTTATTGAAATACATAGAACAGATCTGAAATGATGAAGAGATATGGATTGTTCCTGAACTCAGTATTGTAAAGATTTCAATTACCCCCAAATCAACTGATAAATCCAGTCTAATTCCAATCAAAGATTTTTCTCAGAACTTGACAGAGCTGATTCATTTGGAAAAGAAAGCAAGTATCATTTTAAGAACGTTTTTAAAAATGAACATTCAAACAGAAAGGTTGTAAGAATGGACTAAATATTTTTGAAAGAGAAGAAAAATGGTGGGCCTGCTATAGCAAATACCAAAAATCCATAAGGCTATGACTAATGTTAAAGAGGTGGTATTAGTACAGTTCTGGACAAATGGATCAATTGAGTCAAATAAAGTGTCCAGAAATAGACCCGTTTGTATTTGTCAACTTGTATTGACATCAGGGACATTTACACTCAACTGGGAAAAATCAGACTATTCAATAAACGGCCATCCGTTTAAGAGAAAACTAAATTCCCTATTTCAGATACTTCACACACACAAAAAATTAATTCCATATGGAGTAAAGACCAAATGTGATGACCCAAAACTATTAAAAAAATTGAAAGAAAATATAAGTTTATAACTGTGGGGTATAAAAAACTTTGTTAAACCAAAAGCAAAAAAAACAAAAAACCAGAAGAAACAAGTTCATAAATGTGACTACATCAAAAGACGAAATATATAACAAAAAATATCAGACACAAAATTAATATAAGTACATAGAATATTTCTGGAATGATATAAAGAACATGAGAACAGTAGTTTCCTCAAATGTTGGGAATTGGGGAAAGATTCAGGGATAGCAGAAAGAATTTCATTGTATATATACTCTTTAGTAAACTATTTTAATTTCTTACCTACTTTTAAAGTGGAACAAAAATAGGCATGTATTCCTTATTTTTATAATAATAAAAAAGACAACATACTGGGGAAAATATTTAGCCCCTATAAAAGAAGGAAATGATAAATATTCAATTCCAGACTATATCAAGAATACCAACAATGACAAAAATGTATAGAAAAATGAACAAAGGATCTTAACACAAAATTGTCTTTTCAGTGGCTAAAAATACATCAAAAGTATTAAGCTTCTATAATAATCAGTGTTATTCAAATTTTTAAAAATAAGTTTCTGTTTTTCACCAATCATGTTTACAAAGATTTTAAAGTTTGATAATATTCAGGATGGGTAAGAGTGATGGGAAATGTGTCATCTTACACAGTGTGGTTGTAAATTAATCTATCATTTTGGAAGACAGTTTGCAGGAGCTATTAAAATTTTAAAATGTTCATCCCTTCTACTCCAGCAATCAATCTTCTCTTTAGCTACCTAGAAGTATAGTCACTCATGGCACCCAACAATTCTTTGCCTGTTTTTCCTTGGAGCTAATTTGGAGCACGGTGTCCATTTTCAGTCCAGTCACTTTTACTGCTCTGTGTTTAGAATGGTAAAGTTTCTGTTCCAGTAAGCAGACTTAAGAGTTGCTGTTCCATTAAGCAGAAACAGCAAAAATTTTAGTGACGGACATGAATAAAGATAATCACATCCCATTTTTAATTACTCTATCAGCATGAAAATTTATCTTTTGTGGAGCATTATTTTGTAAAAATTGGATGTTATAAATATCTTGTTTGTTTGCTTCTAGAATTTAAACCAGAATCCAAGGACTCTTTTGCCAAAATTTTATGGACTGTATTGCATGCAGTCAGGGGGCATTAATATCAGGATTGTGGTGATGAACAACGTTTTGCCACGCTTCATGAGAATGCACTTTACTTATGACTTGAAAGGCTCAACGTATAAGCGAAGAGCGTCCCGAAAAGAGAGAGAGAAATCCAACCCCACGTTTAAGGACTTAGATTTCCTGCAAGACATGCACGAAGGGTTGTATTTTGATACAGAAACGTACAATGCACTTATGAAAACACTTCAGAGAGACTGCCGGGTAAGGATGTGTCGTTGCTGTGATTTCTTTTGAAACGTCATCTGTGATCATGTATGCTTTGCTGACCCTTATCGAAAGCATAGAGATAAGGAGTGTCCAAAATGGACACGTGGAATCTCATCTTTCCCAATCCTGGTGCTAAGCCATGCTTCCTCGATAGTGAAGGAATGGGTAGATGATGCGGGAATTATCTAGAGTCTCTTAACTTACATCTCTGTTGATTTTATTAATAAGCTAAGTCATCTTGCTTTGATAAAATGCAATAAGAAAGCTTTGTTTTCTTTTTCTGCTTTCCTGTGGAAAAGATCGTTCAGCTAGAAAGACACAGAATTTAGGTTTAACGCTGTGATTAGCAAGAAAAGCCATATACAAATCTTGGAAGAAGTAAGATTCCGACTAGGGAGACAAGTTTAGAGAAAATGTACTTGAGATTCATAAATGGCTTCCTGGAGGTCCATGATGTCAACAGCACATTTGCTGAAATTGTTTTGTATGATCTGAGTAAGAGGCAATCAGGAATGAGGCTTGCCACAGTTAGAGCAAAGACCAATCCATGCAAAAACTTAGCCGGAATGATTGTTAAAAGTAAGGATGAATTCCCCCAACCTGCAATGCTTTTAAACAAGCAAACAACTAAGGCTAAAACCCGGGGAAGACTCTTCTGACATGGTGAAAGTAGGTAAAAAAAATCCTTTTAGAGAAAAAGATAAAAATGCAACTCTAATAGCTTCTGAAGGATAATGGTAACTTGTTTAACAAATCTTCAGGAATATCATTTTCTGGCCCAGACGAACGTGGGAGAACTGTCCAGGCTACTCAGCTAAGTTGAGCTTAGTGAAGGAGGGCAGAAAGCAGCTTGGCACAGGGTTGGGCCCAGGCCTGGCCAGGGCTTTCTGGGGACTCACAGGGTCTGGTGACTGGGACGTGCCTTCCAGGCTGTGGTTTTCTGGGCCTTCCAGGGGCCTGGACAGATGACCCACATTATTGCAGGGGCGGGGGACATTTCTCTGCCAGACCTGAACTCACGTGAAGGTAAGGAAGACAGTCTAACCATCCCCTCTAATGTCTAAAGTAAGGAATCCTCACTGAGGAACACAGTATTTCTGTTTTGGGCTTCTTTTTTTTTTCTTTCTACCTGTTATAACATTTATGATCATGCATGAAAATGTGTCCTTGGACTTGCTTTCTGCCTTGACAGAGATGTTATTTCATAGCTCTTCTTCCTTAGCTACCATTTATCGAATGCTTACAGTGTGCCAGGCTAGTCTAAGATTTTTTAATGCATCATTTCATTTAATTCTCTCAGCAACCCTTTGAAATCAGACCTATTCAGTCTCTCATTTTAATTGCTGAAGAATTGGGTTCTCTGAGAGGTTCAGAAACTTGTCTAGCATTACTGAGCGAGTCAATGACAGAGCCCACATCTGTTTGGGTACAAAGCATGTGATCTGAAACACTGAAATTTAAAGATTCACTCTGAGGGTTTTTTTAAAATTATCTTTTCAGAAGTCAAGGAAGGAACAGTGGGAACCAAGCTAAAAAAATATCCGGCAGAGCTATTCAGATATCGGGGTGGATTTGAGTGATTCATGTTTTTCTTTAAAAAAAAAAAAGAGAAAGAAAGAAAAAAAAAAACCCAAAACATACATATTTTAGTAGAAATGTTTTTCCTGTGTTTTTTCCACCCTTACAGGATGTGGGTGAAAAGTGCCTCTCAATTCCCCAGAGTTTGGTATGAGCCCGTCTCCTTTTAGATTTGCTTTCTCTTTGTGTGTGCGCGGTTCTTGCCTCTTTAATATGGAAAGCCTTTTCTGCCGCCGTCCTACACCACATGATTCTGGGCCAGGAAAAAAAAAAAAGGTCAAATGTAAAAAAGCCATTACACAGGATTTGTCTGTTTATTACCATTTCCTGAGCCTAATACTGAGAGAACGAGGTCAAAAATGACTTTTCATCTGGAATGAGACCCTGGAGATTTGTCTTTTTATTTTTTATTTTTTGGCAGATTTGTTGCTTTAAGAATCATAAAGGTCAGTGTAGAGGTATCCCGAGGCTACCTCCTTGTCACTCTTTGCACTTGATGTTATGCAAGACACAGATCATGGAACTTCTTTAAATTTCACACATTCGCCTTCAAAAAGGCTTTTCTAGGGGTGGTTTGGGAGCACGTAAATGCCAAGTTATGTGGAAACCCAACTCCCTTCTCTGCTCTGCCTTGACCATAACCAAGTCTTCTGTGATCTGGAGTCGGCAGCTGGTTGTCTGGGCAGAGATGCCTCGAGCAAGGCATGTGTCTGGACTTGCTTAATATTTAATAGTCATGGGCCTCTCTGCAAACCTGATGAGTGCTGTGAACTGTCCTCCCAGCAAAATGACCATCCACGCAATGGTTCATGAATCCCTTAGAGCCCATCCTCCCTCCGCCTTCCCCTCCTGCCAGGCTGAGACCCCCCTTCCTAGGGTCACCTCTCTCTTTCTTCACGACATCCTCTGAAGGACCAACTTCCTGGATAGCAGGAATAGGGTGTGTGCTTGGCATTGCCCTGATATCCCCCTCGCTTTGCAGAGCTGAGCTTCGGTGCTGGCTGAGGGGCTGTAGGGATCCAGGGAGGCTGCAAGGTCATCCGAGGCTGGTGGCAGCACCAATCAGGAATCTCTGCTGTTAAAATTCCTCTATGAGAGGCGGTACTGCTGAGGCTCTAGAAACAAACAGGGGAATGTATTGCTGTGGCAGCACCCCAGACAGAGAAAGGTGAACTAGACCTATATCAGGAAACGTCCTTTCATTCACTTATCAGACACATAGTGCAAGCACGCTACTTGCCAAGCATGAGGTGAATGACCTCCATTTTCGATCAATTGCCATACAATGTATTATGTGCAATGGTAATCGTACATTGTGCGGGTCAGAGTAGGTGACATCATAGCTCGAAGAGTAATCCTATTAAGTATCCCTTTGTAAGGTAAGTTCTCCAGGTAGGCAAAGCAGTAGAAGCATATTTCCAGGAAAGAGAGCAACAAAAGCCAGGTGTGAAACAGCATGACGTGTTCCAGGAACTCAAGCAGTTTTGTGTTCCAGCAGTTAATAGGAAGGTAGGAAGGAAGGAAGAGCATGTGAGGTAGGAGAGGAAAATAGCCAAACAATGTCAGAAGACCCTTTCTGGTGGTGCCAGGGACCTCTTAAAGGCTTAGAAGTGGCAAATCCAGGAGTCCCAGACCTTTGGACCCCAGCTTTCCTGTCGTTCCCAGACAGAAACAATAAGCCTCCTAAACTCTCATTAACCCCCCTTGCTTCTTGCCCACCCCTCCAATCTCTTCTTTCATATTTTGGCTTGACACCTCTGACCCCAGGATTCCACGTCCCTTAGGGTGAGTGCTGGCCAGGGGATTCTTGCACGACACAGTAAGCCAGCCTGGCCACGCTGCTCCATCCTCCCCATGGACTACTCCCAGTCAGAGCTCTGCTTCTGCACTCTGCATCTGAACAGCCTTGTCCTACCATGAGCTCTCTTGACACACGCCATCTTCTCCCACCATCCCTGCAGCAGCGCCCAAGTCCCTTTGCCTGGCTTCCCAGACCAGCCTTGGGCCCTTATGGATAAGGCTGCCCCTCAGGGTGGTTCATCCCCATCCCTGCCCAACTCCTCCATGTAGCACATTGGCCACTCAGAACTATTCTAGAAAACTGGTCTTGTTTTGTGTTTCCACCCGGCTGAGCCCCGTTCCCCCACAGGATTCAAACAAAGGGCTCTTTCCAGAAGCAGGGATCTGGACCTTGGGTTCTCTCCCAGCCCTGTGCTGCTGTTCCCTATTGGCTGTACATGGGGAAGTGGATGCGGAAATAATCGGTCCCCTTTCTTGAAGCATTTCCTGTCTGTTGGCCTCAGCCTCTGTGTTCCTGCTGTGACAGCTGTCCTCATCCACAAGGGAATTTGGCCCAGGGAAAGAGTGGGCACAATAAAAACATCACAGGTCACTTGCTATCAAAAGCAGAAAGCAGGATTTATTCAAACTGTGCCCTCTGGCCCCCACATGACAGACAAGCTGGGGTGAATACCCTGTTTGAGAACTGCTCTCCCCTGGTACCCTGTCATCATCCCCAAGCCTGCCCCTCTACCTGTCTTCCCTGAGCCAGGGAACACGAGCATCGTGCAGTCAATTGCCCAAATCAGTACCTTAAGCTACCCTTTCCTCCTTCCTCTCCCTCTTTCCTGGCATGTAGTAAATCACCATGTCCCATCCAGTCTGTCTCCCAAATAACTCTTGGGTCTGCCCCCTGCTCACCATAGGCACAGCCTCTGCCTTATTGGGACCCTACTTACTCATCACCTGGAGTTTTGCAGTAGCCTCTTTTCTGGTTTGCAGTATCATTGACTCCCAGCATGTCCCAGCACTGCTGCCAGACTGGTCCTCTGATCAGAAGACTTACGATCCTCTGGCTAGAGCTGATGCTTCCTAGCTTGGAACATTAAGATCCTTCCTGATATGGTCTTTGCCACCATCTCCAGATGCCTCCTTCAGCTTCTCTCTCCAGCATTCTCTCTCCCCTCCCCTGAAGCAGCTCCCGTTCTGCAGCTGTTCTGATCTACTGTACATGTTCTCTAAAGGTTTTGGTCCTTTGGTGAAAGGCTCACTCTGCTGGACCCTTCCTGCCCTCTCTCCTTCACCCGGCCCTCCCCTGCTCTTCCCAGGACTACCCGGGTATCCGTTTCCCCAAGCCCACCGTGCGGTGGTTCGCCATGCATCCTGTGCTCACCTCTCTCATGGGACTTAATATCCTGTGTTGTTTTTCCATGTGTGGATTCTGGAACCTGAGAATCAAGCCTTAATCTGTCTTTATATCTACACGCCTGGTTCTCAGTAGGCGCTTAGTAAATGTTCATTAGAATAAGTACCTGAACAAAGCAATAATAAACTGTCTGATGATAAAAAGAGAAAGATCACATCTCCAAGGAATCTGTCTTTGGTGACTTTTGTGTACTTAGCTGTTTTCTTAAATTCTGCCTTATTTTGGAGGAAGTATCCAGTTTCATCACAATGCCTGCCAAATATGGCATTGAGGATTAAATAAAGCAGATGATCTCTAGTCACTTGGGATTATTTGATAAACTGTACTGGTCATCCTCATATTAAGATTCATTTGTGTAACAAAAGTATATTTATATTTCAGTGAGTTTTCCCATGGAAGCAATGTTGTAAATGGTCATTAGACTTTAGTTTGTTAATTCTGACCCCTGTCTCCTTTAGGGTTGTGCTCCATCTCCCCGGCTAGGCTTGAAATGTCTCAAAGGCCAAAGCTCATTCCTTATACTTTTCTGCAAGTGTAGCACCTGGCTTACCGTATATACTCAGTACATGTTACAAGTTTGTGATAAAAATTCTCTTGAATTCACGCCTGTAATCCTAGCTCTCTGGGA
>NW_012141191.1:4177592-4198720 GCF_000956105.1 Propithecus coquereli | reverse complement strand
AGTGGGAGTCATATTAGACACAGTCTTTATAATTTATTATGAATATTTACTGTGAATATTCTCTGATATAACTTATCTATGAAAAATCTAGAGTCCCATCTCATTTAATTAATTTGATAAATTATTACATCCTACAATATTTATTGATAACTCTGGGAAATGACATTGAGATAAAGTATGTTAATGAGAACTTGTGTTTACAACCCAAATGTTTTTTAGTCCTTCAAGTGGGAGTCATATTAGACACAGTCTTTATAATTAATTACTTAAATGACTTATTTTACATTTATTATCATTTTTATTAAGCAGCAAAAATTATTAATTTATAACAAATGTGGAACCAATTTTCTTTTTTCACACAAATGACTATTACCATAAATATTAATAGGTTCTCGGAATTTAATGAAACCAGTCTTAAGACCACCAAAACTCTTCGATGTGCAAAGTCGGATCTTTGTATGTATGGCAAGCTCTAAATTTATAGATCAGATTCTTACCATGGGCATGGGTTACAATACGGGTTATTTTTCTATAATACTTAGCATAACATCATGGCTAGTGCTTACCATTCAGCTGTAACTTTGTTTAGTATTAAATTTTTTGCATTTTGTTCAGTTTATTTTCTCCTTTCATACTGGTTGCCTTCCCAGTTATCAGGGAGGAAAAGGTGCTTCAGACCTAATAGAAAAGACAGGTACATCTCTTAGTGGTGGCAATGTTTGAATTTAATGCTTTTTAATCTATAAGGAATTGGATTTTGTTTCTAGATCTTAACCAAAACATTAAAAGAGTACAGGGGCATCGAGTCCACACGCCTAGGATTACTTACAAAAGAAGATACAGATAAATTCACTGTCTTTCAAAGTATGTTTTACGAACACTATACTCCCATAATATATTTCAATTGTTCCATTGTTTTAAATTATGAGCTTTGCTAGCTATAATGTTAATTATTTTGATACCATAGCAATATAAGGATAAAGCAAAGCTAAAGTTGGTGAACACATAAATAAAACTAACTCATAGAATAAAAGATTGTTTGAGCTGGAAGGCATCCTAAGAGTTCTGGGAAACAGTAGAACAATGTCTTCCAGTCTCTACTCTGAGAAAAAATAATTTTGGACTTACCTAGCCAAGCCAGGTTTTCTTGTGAGAACAAAAATAAACGCATTATCATATATGCAAGGACTTTTTAAATTTTTTTCTACCTGTAAATCCTTTTTTTTTTACTTTTTATTTTGAGATCATTGTAGATTCATATGCACTTGGAAGCTAACACAGAGACTGAGTTCACATACCCTTCACTCAATTTCCCCCAATGGTAACATCTTGCATGACCTTAGTACAATAACTCAACCAGGAAATTGATATTTTTCAGATTTCACCAGTTTTATATATATGCACATGTGTGTATATGTCGTAGGGAGGGTTCTGTGCAATTTTATATGTACATAGATTTATGTAATGACCACAGTCAAGTACAGAACAGCTGCTTCTCAAAGATGTCTAATGCTACCTTGATAGCCACAGTACCTCCCTCCCCACGACCCCACCAATCTGTTTTTCACCACTATAATTGTCATTTGTCATTTCAAGAATACTGTATAAATGGAATGATACAGTAATACCCCTTGATATTGGCTTGTTTTCACTCAGCATAACGCCTTTGAGATCCATGCAAGTTATTGCCTGTGTCAGTAGTTTGCTCCCTAAATTGCTGAGTGATATTTCTTGATATGGATGTACCACGGTTTACCATTCACCCACTGAAGAACATGTGGGTTTTTCCTGGTTTTTGAGTTTTACAAATAAAGCTAACACTGCTATACTAGTTTTTGTATGAGCATAAGTTTTCATTTTTCTGAGATAAATGCCTGAGTGCAATTTCTGTGTCATATGGTAAGTGCATATTTAGTTTTGTAAGAAACTACCCTACTCTTTTCCAGAGCGGTTACACGATTTTATATTCCCACCTGCAGTGTATGAGTAATCCATTTCTCCTCATCCTTGTCAGCACTTGCTGTTGAAACTATTTTTTTTTTATTTTAGCCATTCTGATAGGTGTGTATTTCAGTCTCTTACTAAAAAATTACTGAAGTGTAAACTCCAGAAAAGCAAAAGATAAATCCAATAAAGAAGCAGTTTTGGGATATAGAAAAGAGTGGTAAAAAAGGAAACAGAAAATCTTACAGTTAAGTCTGGTGGTTAATAATATGTCTGTTAGACTTAATGCAATTGACAAAGATTCCTGAGAAGAGGCCTAACGTAGAGGAGTTTAGCATGTATGTTTCTAATACGCATTTTTATGAGACTTTAAATTCTCATAGCACTTCATCTGAATCTATTCTGTAGCCGTTGGTATTGCTTCATCATATTGTAATTACTTGATCACATGTCGAATGTTTGCTGCTAAAATCTGCTCCCTGTGAGAACAGGAGCCGCGGGGCTTCATTTCCCACTCTTCAGCCCCCTTGACAGTTCTCACAAGTGGATCTCTTGCTGTGGGTCTTCTGATGAAGCCTGAGAAATAATAACAACAAACATGTTTGAAATGGTGAAACTTACCTAATCAATAAACATAATAAAAGCAGGTTTTGGTAAAAACCTACACATGGTTTGTCATGAAATAGAGAACCAAAGTAAATCATGTCCCCATTGTGAATTTGTGGATAATTGAAGTGAATTTGTATCGCTCATTTGTCCAATGTCTGTTAATGGCCAGTAAACTAGTAAATTGCAACTGTGTTGACCTCTCCATCCCCTCAGTTATTTATTTAGGTGGTGACTCGTGTCCCACGTAAGACTATGGATACACCACAGCTGTTCATTGATCTCGGAAGGGGGCTGATGTTTGTCCAGGCTTTTGCTACTTGCTGCAGTTTAGCTCTGCTGCACGTGGGTGATAGAAAGGAGCCCTCCCGCTGGCAGTAACTGAAAGGACACAATGGCAGTGCCAGACAGTGGCAGGACAGCTACAAAAATCAAAATCCTCTATGTTGTTGTTCATGCTTGACTTGCTACTAAGTAAGGGATAGCTCAATTTGAGCCAGAAAAGTAATTCCCAATATTTTGCAGAACCGTCCATTCCAGTTTTTGGCAGAGGGAAGGTTCCATCTTTGATATAACTTACAGATACCAAAGTAGCTTAACGCTTAAAACACATCATATGTAATATGTAATCACCAAATACTTATACACAATACAATATATAATACGTGATTTCATGGGCAGTAAGGACACATTTCCAAGGCTCAGTTCATCCGTGGGTTGGTTCGTGTAACATTTATTGTGGACTTGCTTTGAGCCAGGTGATCTATTGCAGCTAGATTCTCCCACTGATCCTCACAGCTGCGCTGTGAAGTGAAGAGAGTGATTCTCTTTTGACAGATGAAGAAGTGAATCCTCAGGAGTTCAGCTTCCTCAGGTCCACAGAGATGACAGTACTGGATCCAGGGTACACACCCAGGCCTCTCTGACTCCAAACCCACGTTCTCTCACTGTTACACTCCCCTTAAGGAGCTTGCGGATGTAATGGGGGAAGGTGCGCTGACATTAGGTAATAGCATAGACAGATGCAGACATCGTGGGCTACAAGTGCCTGATGACGGGTGCTCTAGCTCTGACAGGGAGATATTAGAGCAGGTGCTATAGGAGTTAAGAAAAGGCTCTATCAAAGTGAAGAACTCGGTTTAGACAGGAAAATGAGTTAATGAAATCTTGCAGCCTATTTCAAGGAGGGAGGGAAGAGGAATACAGTGCCAAGTGACTAAGGAACACAAAGTTAAATAATCCAAACATTTAATTTTAAAAGTTTAATGAAAAGCATAATCAAGCCCACTGACACTTGTCAACTGTTACCAACGTGTGTGCGTGTGAAATCCTATTAACTTACAAGCAAGACTTCCTTCTAAGCAATGCGATGGTTACAGTGAGGTCAATTGTTTTTGAAATCTTGTGCAAAAGGAGATCAGGGACCAGATGGATGATGTTAAGTCCTGTGTGAGCAGCTTTCAAGAATTCTCATTCACTCCTAAAACTGAAGGATTATCAAGCCAGCAGTTATTTCTTTTAATGCTTACTTCAAACCAAACAAAGTATTATAAACTTTTCTACAGAAAGAATAGAAATGGGAGACCAAGTAACTTCCTCAGCCCTAAGAAGTAAATTCCTTTTCCTTTTCTTCCTAAAAGAAATATTACCTAACGATTAGAGAATCAAAGCATTCCCTGAGTTGTTGTGATGTGTCTAGCTAGTTTTCATTTTAAGTAACTTGTCACGCTGAAATTTAAATATACAATAATTCAAGTTAATGGAAGCTCAAGACTTTGGGGCTTATGAAATAAAATGATACTATGTCTAGTGTATTAGGGTTTCCTGCTTTTGTGTGAAAAGAACCTACCTGTCTTTGACTTTGTAGATGGCTGTAAGTGCAGAGGTAAGGTCAGTGTGGGTCCCAAATGAAAGAAGTCACGAAGTATCTGAGGGTCTGGAGTAAAGGGAAGGAAATGCCCCCAGGACCACATCCTCCTCCCTACTGAGAACGCTGTGAATGCAGACAGGAGAGCAGGAAGGGGAAGTGGCCATAGTGGGCCTGATGGTAACAACTCTGGCTTTGAAGATATATCTGGAATGGCTTTGAGGTTGGCCCCTGTAGACCTTGTTGTGGATGCTGATGTGAGCCAGTCACATGCATCACAGTGGGAAACAAAGTGGGTTATCAGTACCCAAAGCAGACAGAGGGGGTGCAAACCCTGGTGATTTACAAAATGGAGTTGAGCATCCATATTTTAGGAGGAACTTCCAGAATCTGGTGAGGGACTGAATGACAGAGATTTAAAACATATTTGAGAGTTTATGGCGTCTGGGAAAACATTACGAAGTTTAGACAATGATTCCAAAATATGTCTTGTGGGATGTTACTCAGCTCATCGTGTACCTGCCAAACATGACCTTGTCTTCCTCCCAGAAGCTTGCAAGTTAGGCTACTGGGAATACTTTCAAAGAGTAAAAGCAGTTCAGTTTTATAGGGCTTTATTTCATTCATCCAACATCCAGTGCACGTTTATGAAGTACCCACAGTGCTATAGGAACAAGGCCTGCATGACTGCCTTGTGAAAAGCCAGGTACTTCTTTGGCCATACGGTGGTTCTAAACCTTTCAGAAAAGATCACCACGTACTGGCTTCTGAGAGGCTTTGGCCCACGCATGTGGCTTTTTATCCCCACCAGAGTCAGTCACACTTTGTATATACTCTTCTCTCCTACAAGTGACTGTCCCTTTGATATCACCAGAGTTCTTCCTTCAAAGAAATTTTTAAACTCAGTTATTTTCATCAGGCAAATATAACTCTTCTCTCCTCATTTTTGTCCCTCAAAATATTGTTCTTCTATATGGTGAGGTAGAAAATCTCTATGGGGAATTTCTGCCTCCTCCATAAGAATGAAATGGTTGAGGAGAATGCATTATGAATGCATTTATGTAGTAAACTTCAACTTTTCATGAAAAGGATACATCTGTGAACTTTTCCATTTGTACACATCAAAAAAGTATTTCAAAAGGGATGCACAGTCCGCTGGACATATCAGTTGTCAATAGCTATTAGGGATGCAGGGAAGTTAAAATCTAATGTTTATTTAAAATACCCTCATCCAACCCGGATGTGAACCAGGCTGGAATGAGTCCACAGCTCTTTAACTTCCTCTCCTTCGTTATCCACTTGAAGGCCTCATTTGTACACTTTGCCTGTATTCAGCCGGCACCAGCTGTTCCAAAGACAAACCATCATAACCACCAGCTCGGGTTTGCTGCATTTTCATCAGCACCTGGTCATCTGTCTGCAGATAATGACAAGGAGTTCTTTAGAAGTGGAGATTCTCCATCCTTGGATATTCCTCCTCTTTCTGAAGGAGATACCCAACTTTTTTCTAGATTGTTAGCAATTTCAGAAAAATGTCAACAACTTAACTTTCAAGGAACAGAGAAAGCAGTGATTTCAGTTTGCCGATTTACTTTCTCTAACACTCAGATGTGAAGGGAAAATGTAGTTAATTATCATGACTACTCTTCCTCACTGGCATCTATGAATACTTCCCCAAACTTAAATTTACCAGTTAATAATATTGCAGTCTCTTCTGGTTTAGACAGTCACCTCTCAGTTTCTAAACATTCTCTTTAGACAAAGACAAACTCCCTCTCAGGACTGGTATAAATTGTCCCTCTTTTATCACGCCATCTTTTTAGGTAATCACACTTGGAAACTAGGGTCTTTATCACATGTTGACACACAGTGTGACAACATTGCCACAGGCCCCTCCACTTACTGTATTCTAGTTCCGCCTTGAACTGTCACCCTCGTGCTAAGTGTGGCTTTGCACTACATGGCATTCAGCCACCCTCTGTGCCTTCTTTACTTGGATCATGTACATATTATTCAAAAACTAAAATACCTCAAGACTCCAAAGAATCCATTTGTAGCAACACCTCACAGAACCTGAGTTTTCTCTCACTTCTCAAAACTCACCCCATAGGTACTCGCTGTTCTTCTTAAATTGTAAGCTTCTCAACCAGTGATGACTTTCCCAGGCCTCCGAGTCTTCCTGCCCTGTGGAAGCTTTGACGATTCTCAGAGCATTTATGGGCCTGGTTTCTCTGGCCTCAAACCACCACAAGAATCTCAGTTGACAAATCCTACCTTACTTTCCTAATTAATTCCAAATTAGTTACATGTCATTCAGCAAATAGATTTTGAATTCTCTCTGCGTAAGGCTCTGTGATGAGACCCGTGGGAGGTACGAAAATGAGTAGGATATGGTCCTTTCTCTAAGAAGCCCAATTTAAACTTTAAGTCTAAACCATCAAGGTCTTATTTTCGTCAACAGATTTTTCCGTTTTTCTCTTTCCTTATTCATAAGAGTAATGCTAGAGGGGAGGACTAAGTCCTTTTTCCTCTTTCCCAAGAAAGGCATTTCACCAGAGGGGGTGGACTATGGGAGACAGTGATGAAGACACCGGAATGTCACCTCATGTGTGGCAGGGCAGCTGGCCAGCGCTGGGCTCCCACTGTCCTGCCAGTTAAGCCTCAGTGAGGTGAATCATTCATGGTGAAGCCAACTAGAAGATATATAATCAAAGGACTTAGCATTTTAACATAAGATGTTACTTTTAAATATGTTTACAAGATAATTTAAGAAATCTTTATTTGTAGAAACAAAGTATCTATAAAGAAAAAAATTCCAAAATTCATTTAATATAGAAAGCTGATGAATATAGATGCATATAAAATCTTTGAAAATGATGGACAAGTATTTCTAATGCATATAAAGTATACTTCTATTACTTCAAGCTTTTCAAGTGAGAAAAAAAAAAAGCCTTGGTACAAGTTAATCCAGCACAGCCCAAAATTCTAAATCACTGCATTAGACACAGTGAAAAACACATTATTGCCATAACTAACTAGGCTAAGGATATAATATTTATTTCATTCTGCTTTACCAGCCAAAATGAGGTGGCCACAACCTATATTTTCCCATTATTACATTAGGAGAAAACACTGAGCTTTACTGAAGAAATTGAATTCAATTACAAAGGCAGCATTCAGCTCTAACTAGACTGCCATGTCAAGTAATTTTGGAGCTATACTCTGAGGAGCCTACTTAGGAGGAATGGCAGACCCTTCAACTCATTTTTCCCTAAACCAGTATTTCCAAGAATGTCTATTTGCATTAAATCTCCAGGATATTATTTTTCATTTTCTTATATTACTGAATTAACACAAATTATTTTGCCAGTCATTAACTCCTACTCAGGGACTAGACTGACGGCCAGCTGGGAACATTCCTCAGGGCCATTGGTACATCATCCCGTCAGCTCCACATTTTGTTAATTTGGTTATTCTTTAGATTTGTCATCAAAGAGTGATCAGGTAGGCTAGGGCACAGCAAGTCTTCTGCTTTAACCACTTACTTAGTTAAGATCCTAAATTATTAATTTCTGTATTCATCTATGCCATCTTTATCCAATCATCAACAGAGTAAGTTAATGCTAACCGAGTATAGAAATGCATTTTATCTACGCATTTCAAAGTAGCATATTAAACTTTATTTTTGAAAAGTTCAAACATATACAAAAGTGGACAGAATATTGTAACGAACCCATATAGACAGAGTATTGTAACGAATCCATACATACTCTGTACCTAATTTTTACTGCCTCCTTCCCCATATAATTTGAAGTACATCCCAGGCATCACAACATTTCCTTCATACATATTTTAGTAAGAATCCCTAAAAGCTAAGGGCTTCTTTAAAAAAAAAAAAAAACTTGCAAAACCATTACCATACATTAAAAATATTAGTAATTCTTACTAATTATCGTATGTCAGTGTTCAAGTTTCTAGTTGTTTCAGAAATAACTTTTTTGTGGTTTGGATCCAGATTTAAATACTTGCTAAGTGCTCTGTCACTGTTAGTTTTTTTCATTTTAAAGGTATTTGTTGAAGACATTGGGTTGTTTATCCCAGAGTCTGGATCTTGCCGATTACATCCCATGGTTTATTTAACAGGCTCCACTCTTGTCTGTTTTTTTCTGGAAATTGGTTTTTGGATCTAGAGGTTTGGCCAGCTTTAGGTCTGACTTCGTATGTGGTGTCTCCTCCCATCGGGAGGCACATGGTGTCAGAATGCCTTTCCCTCTGTGATGTTAGCAGCTTTTGATGACCCTGGACTAGATCCATTCATTCATTAGGAGTTGGAACACGGGGATATTTTAATTTTATTATATATTAGCTGGAATGCTCAAAGGATTTTTATAATAACTAAGAGAGTACCTGGCACATAGTAGGCGCTCAATACAGTATGTTTTGAATGGGTTAATTTCCATGTCCCCTGTGACATGGGAAATCATTAGAAACCTTGCTTGCTTAAGATCCAATTAATAAAGCATTTCTTTTCCTCCTACAATTGTTATCCTTCTCTGTTTTGCATCACACATCTCTAACAGATTACTTGAGCTGCATTACATTTACCATTTGTAATATCTTCTGGTGCTTGGAACCAATTTTTAAATGCAGCTGTTTTCAAACATATTTTGGATTTATCTACTGATTGTGGTTTCTCAGTCTTGTGCTAACTTAACTTGACATTCTTAACAGGTTGGAAGAGCAGAGGCACTGGGGGACAGGAAAGCTAAGGAGGCCCTGATCTGTGTTCCATCCAAGGGTCAGCACCAAGCATTCTCGGATGATTACAGAGTCTTTGCAGTTGACTGAGCCTGTGACATGCTGTCCTTGCAAAGGCTTCCTGAAGAGAAATGTGATAATCTTACTAGACTCAAAGCTCAGCCTAGTTTATATCAAAACAACCTTGTCTTTCATCTGCCATCTTGTTGCATGCCTACTAAACAGCAAATGAAAAGAGTCTCTGTAAATACTAGCTTGATTTTTGCCCTTGACACAGTGTATATAAAATACCTAGGCGTGGCTAGATTTGAAAACACTGTGGACTTTTATCTTTGTTTTTCTGACGATACAGAGTACATCATTACAGTAAATGTTGTCAGTGCTAAAAATTTTTCACAGGCATTGTAATCATGATGCACAGTATCCAGTTCTTATGTTTAAGATATAAGGTGTAATATCATATGCTCTTTGCTGCTGAATGTTTTGGTTTTTACTGACACGCATGGAAAGCAACATAATAAACATGCATTTTGGAGCACACAGCATGAAGCATAAAGTAAAACAAGCCTTTGGTGAGCTTGTCCTGTGTGTATGATAGGAGGAACAGAGCTGTAACCCGAGGTAGATCTGGTGCTGGGTACCAATTTTGAAATGCAGCTGTTTTCAAACATATTTTGGATCTATCTACAGAGGAACACTGATAATGTGCTTGGGCTTTCAGAGGGGAGACTTCTTCCCAACAGTTTGTTGAAATCATTAGTCAATTCTCATGGAGGGGAGAGTTGAGGTAGGCTTGGAAAAATCAATAGGATTTGAAAAGATAGTAAGAATGTTCCAAAAGAAGCAGCATGAACAAAAAGATATCAGGGCTTACATCTTCAGAGCACATTTAGGGGTAATTAAGGAATTCCAGTTTGGCAAGCCGGGAGGTGTCTTTAGGCAGGTATTAAATAACAAAAAGATGCTGGCTGGGGCCTAATGATGAAGACCTTCAATGTCAAATTGAGGCGTTGGAACCAAGCAATGGAGAGAGATTGAAGGCTTTGAGTAGGGGCATGATGTGACCCGGTCAAGCACCAGTGTCAGGGATGGATCTGAGAGGGAAAAAAGGGAAATTGAAATCAAATCATTAACATTAGAGAAAAGGAAAGTTTTGATAATAGAAACTATAGGATTGGGCAACTCAATGAAAGGAAAAGGGGCCATGAAGTCTTAAATCTACATTAGAATGGTTTCAAATAAAAGAGGGAAGAGAGGAGAAAGAATTTGTTTGGGGTGAGATAAGAATTTAGGGTTGCAGCATGACCGTGTATGGAAGTTTAGAGATGTCTGGAAGGAAATATATTGGGCTGCAGCTTAGAAATGAGATCAGGATAAAGATAACAATTTAGGAATTGTCTGTAGAAAGATGGTAATTGGAATCTATCTCTAAAAGATTCTTAAATCTGACCACTTCTCCCTCAAACTCCCCTGCCGCCCCCAGCCCTAGGTCAAGTATATCATGTCTGACCCGGCCTGTTGAAATTCTCCCCCGTCAAAAGCCGGTACTCCTTGTGGGGTCTCCTGCAGCACCTCGATTTTCCCCCCAGGCCTCATTGCAATCTGTAGTTCAGACTTGTTTAATACTGAGGACAGTATAGTTGTCTGTTTAATGTATTCCTGAAGATCCAACAACTTCCACAGTGCCTGGCACAGGTTAGACACTTAAACATTTTTTTTCCCAACAAAAGAGTCAATGAATGTAACTACTAAACAGTAGAGAAAGAAAAGAGTTGAAGAGAGAACTTTGGTGAACACCTTTAAAGGCACAGAAGAAAGAGTGGGAAAGACAAATAGAAAGGCAAAGAACCAAGAGAAGGCAGGCAAAGCTGAGGCAGAGGGGAGACTCATTCCAGGTGGGGTGGTCCTAGGGATTGACCCTGCAAGTGATGAGGAATGACAAGAATAGGTGACATTAATTGGGTGCTTCCTGTATGCCTAAGACCTGATACAGATTGACCCAGTCAATCTTCACAACAATTCTGTTGGTAGGAATTCCTACATAGAGACAATACAGGCAAGAGTAGATACCGGAAATGTTAGGTACTTTGTCTGAGGACAAAGAGTGGAGGAGCTATGAGTCAAACCAGGCCACCTGGCTTTAGGACACAGAGCTGTGACTGCCTTGCAGCCACTCCAGCTCCTGCTAGCAGCGGGACAGAGTCAGTTTGCAGTGGGCTAAGGAGTGCGGTGTTAAATATGTAAAAGGAAAAGGAGGACCAGCCACCCTTTGTGACCTTTGGCCACAAAGAAAGGACAGCAGTGCCTACCATTCTGAGTTAGGATATCTCCACATTAGGCCCCCAAACCCACAGAAGCTGTAAGAGCACTCCTCGTGCATCATCGCTGGCCATGAGAACCCAGGGAACATGCTCTTATTTCAGGAACAGATAGTTTTGGTCACGTCTTCAGGGTACTCTACCAGCTGCTGTGACATTGACTTTTTTACTACATTCCAATGTTATTATTGACTTAAAATAGTCCTTGAGAGAGAAGAAAAAGAAAATCTGACTTTGGCAATAAAAAGCATTGCATTATTGCAACTCGCTTTCAGTTTTAAATAGTTCTGTGAATCATTCCTGTTTCCCTTTTTTTTTTTTTTCTTTTTACAAGTGGGAAAGTAAAGTCCTGCCCAAGCTAGATGGAAAGGCACCTGTGTTTGCATTGTAACCTGCGTTTTGAATAGCAAACGCACAGGTAAAAAACCCACCAGCAACAGTGAGATCTGGCAGACATTCCAGAAACAAGCATGCACCTGAGTGAAGAACTAGGCCAACTGGTGTCACGTAGCAGAATGTCGCTCACTCTTGAAGCTGACACGTGTTAAGGTTTTGGAAGATTTATCAATTTCTTTAAAGGACCGGGATGATATGAATCACAGAATTATTTTTTTTCCTAACTGATGCAAATCTTAAAAACACGTGACTAAAATCCGTTCCCAGAATTTTTCATTGCAGAAGTTTTAAAATCTGATTTTAAATATATGCATATGTATATATTTCTCTTTTTGTTCCTTCACATGTTTTAATGGGTGGTGATTTCGCCTAACCCATACTCTAACTATACCGATCAACTTTCACAGTAGGGATAGAATTTCTATTTTTTTAAGCCTGTCACTCTGAGAATAGGAGCCTTGGCCTCCTGAGGACAACTTGGTACCCTTCCGGGATGCTGCCAATCCAATTTAAGAGTACAGAGGAAATGAATAACTTTTCAAAAAATGTTATCACTTTTTCTTAATTAATTCTCTCTTGAAGCTTATTCTTTTTTAAAAAAAATTAAACCGGGACAAATATTTGACCGCTTACAGCATCAGAATAGTTTCTTACCTTATCCAATAGTTAAAGTTGGACCACAGCCTGACTTCACATCACCTGTAAAATGCATGGATTCTCTTTGGCCTGTTCGTGGCCAGTAAAAGAGACTGCAGGTGCCAACCAAACAGTTCACGTTGAACATTGCACGAAAAACGTAAGAAAAATTATTTTATAAAAAATCACTTTTTAATAGGTGGAATTAATTTGTGGATGCTCTGCAGAAGAAAATGCTTTGCACAGGAAAAACATGGTGTCAGGAATGCCCTTGGATCTTTGCCACTCCTAACTCGAGTAAATGATTCTGGATGCCTATTGGGAATATCCACAATGTTGTCACAGAGTCTGATTAGAACTTGCTTTTGAAGTCAATTCACTGCTTTGGAGGAAACATTTATAAATGGGTACTTTGGGCTGTGCAGGACACAAGACTGTATCTTTTGCCAATTGAAAATGGGACCGTTCCCCATATAGATTATAAGGCAGTCATTTTAATAGCTCATTGACCAGAATTGCTGTGTTGTCAGCCATCCTTTTTCTGTTGAACATCAGGCAATACCACTGGGTACCCACAAACACAGAGCTTTTAAAGGAATTGGAACTTGTCAAAATGACGCTGGTAAGCAGGCTAGAAATGCAGTTGTATTTTGTTGGCTTTTTAGTGACGTTTGTTTTCCCAAGCGTAACGTTACAAGTATTTATTTCAAGCTGACACCTGTAGTCTCTTGAACTAGTGTGAGGAATGATTCACCATGAATTGCAATTATAATGATAATAGCTAGCAATTAGTTGAGCACTTACTTTATGCTAAAGAGTTTTCTACATTGCCTGCATTGCCATATTTAATTTTCACAAGCACCCTATACAGTAGGTAATATCATTGCCACCCTTTTACAGATGAGGAAACTGAGGCACAGGGAGGTAATGTGACCCACCTAAAGTCACAGAGACCATGCTCTTTAATCCCCATGTCCTTACCCACCAGTCTCTCTAAGAAAGGAAACACCAGCATGGACAAATGTGAGCAGGAAAATTAGCAATGCAGGTAGTGATCATTGTGAAGTGTGTATGAAGCTATCTGGGTGGGTACCATTCCCCAGCCATCATTTCAGTATGATTGAGAATTAGAAAGACTAAGACCCTTCTACCACTTGTTTCTGTCTGAAGAAAGCATCTAATAGCCATTAATGTTTTCTTTTAAGAGGTTGGGTTCTTGGCACCCCTGACACGAAACAGTCCTGTTTTCTTCCACGGTCTGTGCTACTTTGTGGCAGTGTGAGGCATTGATACACCTCCATGGAGAACCAACCAGTGGGTCCCATGTTCAAGTGCTGGGTCAGTGGCAAGAAGTATTTCCCATCACCACTACCTTCCTCTTCCAATCTTAACATCACTCCTCCTGCAGTTAGGAGGGCTGGTTCCGCATTGTTATCAGACCACTCTCAGATCTCTTTGGTTAGGAAATGCCATGGCCTACACCTCTTAAATAATACGATTCTATGCTCAGCTCTTGCCTGCCTCCTTTCTGAAAATACTTGACTTAGTATATTGAAAGATGAAGGGTGAACAACCTGGGATAATTGATACCCACTTGCAGCCTGCTCAGTTTTTCATTGATGGCAAAGCTACCTGCGAGGCTGGATAACTATATTTTTTGAAAGCTACATATGCCATAGTTCACAAAGCTTTTTGCCAAATGGCATCCATGAAGTGGCAACTGCAGGTATTTGAATCCTCAGGCCTGACCCCCTCTTTTGTAAAATATAAATATCCAAAAACAGTTGGGCTGAGAGGGACAGTGAGAAGCTTAAGCAATTACTATAGCCTATGCTCCTCCAAGGTAGTTCCTAACTAAGGTGTGGAGACAGCTTATCATGTTGGCTCAGAGACAACTGTTCTGACAACCAGGATTGTCTTATTTTCTGGGCTGTTTTGATTTTCTGAGAAGCTTTGTGTGAGAAATGACAGGTATTAAAAGTCCATTGTAGGGGAGAATCATATACAACCTAGTAGAAAAAGAACTTTATCTTAGAGGAAAACATCCAGTTTTCAGGCACTCTTCCTTAGCACTGCTCCATCTAAGAAGGTCCTGAGTGTCAAGGCCCCACCTGCATACGCTCTGAAGCTGTCTCAATCAGACCCTGTCTCCTATCATTTCCTTTCAGAGCATTGCTATCTCCTCTGGCTGCATCCGACTATTTTTAAATTCCCTCGCTTCCCCACTGTCTGCTGAGTGGATAATTAAACATTAAGTCCTGTGTGTTCTTTGTTGAGATCATATATTTTAAAAAGACTTGCCATAGGGAACTGAATGGCAACTTTGAAAGACAGGCTTTGAAAAGGAGACCACTAACCTCCAGCAAGTTTAAAGATTTTGAGAACAGAATACAAGCAAAAACACATTCCAGCTGAGTCTTCGTGCTGGGGAGGGCACAAGCTCATAGACACTACTAGTTGTTGATTTCTCTGGTCTAGTGCGTAGGAATGTGGATGCCAGAGTTGAGTGCTTGGGTCTCTGTCACTTACATGCTGTGTGATATTGAGCAAATTACTTTATCTCTCTGTGCCTCAACGTTTTCATCTGTAAGATAGAGATAATAATAGTACCTAGCTCATAAGGTTGTCATGAAGATTGAATCCAAGTGAACCACCTAGCAACGGGCACATGGAAAGTGTTCAATAAATGCTATTAGTGAAACATTCACGGAGGGTTACGAAAAGATGTGCTTGCTTTAGATTTGTATACAATTCCCATCTTGGAGCCACTGTGATAATCCTTTCTGCATGTGGCCTAATAACAACTGCAGGTGTTTTTATTTTGCTTTTTCTTCTGTCACCCACCCACTGGCAAGGATGTGGGAGCTAAGTGTCTTCTGTCTCGAGCTCTGATTCTGTGCAGATGAGACTTACAGGTCATTTGGGTTAACTGGCCTCCTGGTTCTTTTTCTCACTCAGGTGCTGGAAAGCTTCAAGATTATGGACTATAGCCTTTTGCTGGGGATCCACATCTTGGACCATTCCCTCAAAGAGAAAGAAGATGAGACTTCACAAAATGTGCCTGATGCTAAGAGGCCTGGGATGCAGAAGGTCCTCTACTCAACAGCCATGGAATCTATCCAAGGTCCAGGGAAATCTGGAGATGGGATCATCACAGAAAACCCAGACACGTAAGTGTAGCCACATGCCTGCCCACCCTCCTGATTGTGGCAGCCCACGTCACTGGGTAATTACATGGAACTACATTCCCCTTACAGTGGCACTCTGTGAATGGAGTGCTACTCGGCACTGAAATGGATGAAGCCACCTTCATTTCTATTCATCTGTAGATAACTAGATGAGTAGCAGTTTCCTGAGTTGTTATTCTTTCAACCACTTGGTTTCTTTTTTCAAATGGCTCCATTTTTAACAATGGCTGAAAATGTTTTTACCCCATTTACTACATATGCAAAACATCCACTGCAAAAGGGGAGAATAAACTTTGAATTTGAACAAACATGTATTTAAGCAAATACATGAGAGGAATGATGTTTGCAATTCAGAGCTTTTTATCTGCATAAGGGGATTCTGTTGTTCTAGTCTTGCACCCTGGCAGATGTGGTCTCTCGCCTCAGCCAGATGTGATAATAACTGCAGGATTGATTTGCATGTATAAAGTGCATATTGACTATCAAAAACAATTACAACCAAAGAATATTATTCAAATGGTTAACTGCATCAGGTGTGTGTACTAGCTGAACAAGGAGACTGAAAGAAATTATTTTCCATGGCCACAAATACCTACCTTCTAGGATTCTCCAATACTGACTAAACCATGGGTATATTTCACTTTTATAAAGTGAAATTCTTGTTTGCAGATCTATCTAAATGTCCAATACTCAGTTAAACAAATTATTCTATCTCAATATGTTGAAATACTACGCAGCTATTAAAAATCACGTTAGCATTGAATATGAGGAAAAGTTCATTTAGTAAGTGAAAAATTCAGGTTATAAAGCATGATAAATTAAATAATCCCCTTCATGGATTAATAAATACATACACATGTACTGGAAAAGGATACAAAAAGTCAGTAGTTATCTGTGCATCCTAGGAGTGGTGTTTTTTAATGTATTTTTTGTGTATTTCTGTATTTTATTTTAAAAACTCAACAGTAAATATATATTACTCTTTTGAGCAGGAAAAAAGTCTTATATTTTTAAAAGTAATATCTTATAATGCCCTAAAAATTCTCACTCATAGTTTTAAAATAGGAATGATTTTTTAATTGGATTCTTTACATCCAACTCTTCAGAGTTGACAGCTATGATATTATTCTTTTTTGTGGGGAAGTACATCATTTTGGATTCCCAGGAAGACTTTAACTGATGCAAGAAAAAAAAAAAGAAGAAGAAGAAGAAAGATGAATATGGGGAGATAGCCCAGAATTCTTAAAGACTGTCCACTTTTATTTTCAGTCTATTTTTTAGAAGTGATTTTTAACTTCCTACTCTTACATGAAAAATATTTTCTCTTTTCCTGTATCAACAGAATGGGAGGCATTCCAGCTAAAAGCCATAAGGGAGAAAAACTGCTTTTATTTATGGGCATTATCGACATTCTTCAATCATACAGGTAAGAACTTTTGAGAAGTGGTCTTTTATTATTTCAAAATTAATCAACAAAAGGTTCTGAAAATTCACCAAACAGGAGTGATTTTACATCTTCATTTTTATTTATTTTTCTGTCTGTTTACATTTAGGTTAATGAAGAAGTTAGAACATTCCTGGAAAGCTCTTGTTTATGATGGCGTAAGTGACTTTTATCCCTTGTCAAACTGTATATATTTTTGTTTTCTCAGAGACTTCAGAGTGTGTCCAGGAAACCATGTCACTGGACTTTAAGAGGAGAGGTAAAAAAGGTCTTTATAAACTCAGAATCCTAGGCTAGCAGATTGATTCAAATCTGAGAACAAAGACAGCATAAATAGCCATCTATTATAATAGATGACATCCAGCCTAGCAGCTAGGTAGAGGTCTGAAAAACAAAATGCCATCTGTTTCTAAGTGAAATCTGAAGGACTCAATTATGACATAATGATGAGAAAAAAGAGGAAACTTTTTTCACAGGCACTGGGAAGATCAGTAGGGCAGTTCAAATGAAGTTCTCATGAGACCAAGCTACAGAGGGGTTTGAGCCCCAACTCTGATTGCAGACAGCTGGATCTGAACTCTGCCTTCACCACCAGACTAGCCATGTGACCCAGGCACATGCGTGTTATTTGGCTTCTCTTCCTCAGCCTGGTTTGTCATCTGTACCAAGGGGATAGTAATAGTACCTGCCTGATGTGAGGATGAAATAAATTAATGCACATTCATGTTCAACATGATGCCTAACACATAATGAGGACATAAAATGTGAAAACTCTGAAGTTGGTATGGGTTTTTACATAGACATTTATACAGGCTAACTGATATGAGTATGTCTTAATTGACATAACTGAAAAAAAAAAGTCAATTATCAAAGGAGCAGTCACCTCCTCTTTTTTCTCTTCCCACCTCCCTCTTTCTGTCTCTTTGTCTGTGTCTCTCTCTCTCACACACGCACACACACACAGTCCCATCTAGATGTTAGATTTCAACTTCCTGCTACTGACAGGAGGTTTATTTGTCTAAACCTCCCTAAGTTAATAACTTGAAGTGGCACTTCCAAAGCATATATTGGTTAAAGATTTGGTCACACCTTTCCCTTTAAGATGTTGGCAGACGCTTTCCTTTGAAAAAGGATAAATTATAGATGTTATTCTCCTTCCTCGGAAAAGAACACGCACATTGTCAGTTCTGTGGAAGACTGTTAATCACCTTTCGGCATGAAAGACCTGCGTTTTATCCGCAGGCTATAGACTGACCTTTGTCGGAATGCACTTTTAAACAACAAGGTTCACAAATTTGTTTCTAAGAATGAACCTCAGTCTTACTCAGATCAAAGATTCCTCCTAGGAAAAGGTCAAGACGATAGGTTAATTTTATTTTTCCTTCCAGCTGAGAAAGGTAGGGACTACATAGTACCTTAAAATGGAAGGGAAAGAGAGTAAACACCTCTGTTTCATTGCCCTTCTGTTTTCGGAGACAACTAAAATTCCCTGTTAGCAGACAAGATTTCTGATCTAAATGGCCTACTCCTATATAGGCTAGATCCTTCTAAGGGCTTCCACCTTTGTCTATTTAAAATATATCTTCTGTTTTTAGTTTGGTTTTTTTCCTTAAATAAAAATCTCTGTGCTGATTATAAATCATAAACTTATTTTTGTTTGTTTACAAACATGGCTCTATTCTAAACAATGTTTTATTCGTACCAAAGAGAAGAACAATGTAACTTCTCTTTAAAGGCTGGGGCTGAATCTTAATCATCTATGGATACTCCTCTGCCTCTTGCATCCTACTGATATTTCTAAATTACTGTACTCATTGGGGAAATGTATCCACTTAACACAGAAGCTGCCAGGATACTGGGAAGAGTACGTGTTAAACCAGTGGTGAATTTCTCAACACATGTACAGCCTCCGTGATAGTCAGAGGACTATTACAATGTGGCTGAAAAGGGACCCTGTGACTGTGTGCTTCATCGCTTGCTGACTACAGAATTATAGATTGTCCCAGCTACAATATGCCTCCTGTAACACCTGTTTCACAAATAAAGAACCTGAAGCCCTGAGACTCTGGCTTTTCTCAGGATCACATAACCTTTTAAAATTAGAACTAACACCAGAACCAAGTCTCCTAACTTCTGGTCCAATGTGTTTTTTCCTCCAGCCCCACTGCAGATACTTTGTAGTATCTAAACTTAAATTTTTAGAAATTTCTGTATTGGAACCCGTACACCTAGATTCAAAATAGAGCATTACATAAGCAAATTTACTATGTCTAGCAATGGACAGCTTGGAGACATGATTTGGGTAAATGATTACTAAACAAACATATAGAATTAGCTCCTTCCTCCATCTTTCCTGGATTTATAATAAAATAACCCTTTAGTCCTAAAGAATCCTGCTAAGAATGAGAGAAGAATTGAGTTAACAATTTAATTCAATTCAACCCTATGTAATTAGTAGATAATTCAGTGTAAGGGGAGTTATCTGTTAGCCTCGTCTCCTAGAAATCCTCCTAGTGTCTACTCATCTTATTACTTGGAGATGAAACCAGAACGCTTTTTTAACTTACATGTCACTGTTACATTAGGATGGTTTTGTTTGTTTATGTCCCCAATTTTTGTTCATGACTAAGAGTGTTACCCTTCATTCCAGATGACACTTGGTGCACTGATTGCCTGTAGGTTAAAAAAAAATAATAGGATTTAAAAGCCCCTCCTGGGACACAATGTTGTAAATAAAGACAGCTGTTTCAATGTATATAGCAGAATCTTTTTGCTCTCTCTCCCCTGCCGGGTTTCACCTTGAGTGTCTGGAATCCTTGTTTCAACCGAGCCTGTGCCGTACTCCTCCAGCCCCAGACTCCCAGGCCCATAGGATACAGGGCATTGTCTTTCTAGCTCTTGACCACTTTTGGTCCAGGACGTTCACCAACAGAGAACCAATTGCATAGATCTTTCTTGTGACTTGAGATAAACTCTCTGAGAGGTAACCCTGTGATGCTTGATTTGTCCTTGCAGGACACTGTTTCCGTTCATAGACCAAGCTTTTATGCAGACAGATTTCTTAAGTTCATGAATTCCAGAGTTTTCAAGAAAATTCAAGGTAAGATCCTTATAAAAGGTTTTTACTTTTGGTCACTGACTTCAGTATGTATCTTGGCAGGATTTTTATTGGAAGAGTCAGAGCTATTTCTTTCCTTACAGTGGTAATCACTTAATAGTTATGATTAAGTATCTTGGTCAGGTATTTAATGATACATAATCATTAGAGTCTTATTTTGTGGTGAAAAAAATTAGAAGCTGTCTCAATGTCCAATCACATAATATACCAGTTAGATATATTATGAAATAGCCAAATAATAGAATCATATGCAAACAATAAAAATGATATATTTTTAAAATAAGATAAATAAATAAAAATCATATATTAAAGATACATTTAGCCCTTTAAATATAAATTTATCCACATACATGTAGTTATCAATCTGTAGACCTTAAATGCACAGCAGAATTCTAATGGGATATATAAAACTATTAACAGTAGTTATTCTCATGGAACATTCTCTAGGATAGACCATATGTTAGGCCATGAAACAAGTCTCAGTAAATTTAAAAAGATTGAAATCATACAAAGTATCTTTTCCTGATCACAATGGAATGAATTAATAAAGAATGAAATTTGGAAACTTCACAAATACCTGAAAATTAAACAACACACTCATAAACTACCAATGGGTTAAAGAAGAAATCACCGGCAAATTAGAAAAAGTTCAGAGATGAATGAAAATGAAAACACGTACCAAAAATTATGGCATGCTGCTAAGGCAGTGCTCAGAGGGAAGTTTATAGCTGTAAACTCTCACATTAAAAAAAGAAGAAAAATCTCAAATCCGTACCCTACCTTTAAATTTTGAGTAACTAGAAAAAGAAGAGCAAACTAAACCCAAAGCTAATAATGGTTATTCTGAATCAGG
>NW_012141191.1:4172916-4175492 GCF_000956105.1 Propithecus coquereli | reverse complement strand
GGGCTCAAGCAATCCTCCTGCCTCAGCCTCCTGAGTAGCCGGGACTACAGGCACACACCACCATGCCTGGCTAATTTTTCTATATATTTTTAGTTGTCCAGCTAATTTCTTTCTATTTTTTAGTAGAGATGAGGTCTCACTCTTGCTAAGGCTGGTCTCGAACTCCTGAGCTCAAACAGTCTGCCCGTCTCGGCCTTTCAGAGTTAACATAATATTTTTAAGTTTTATCCATGTTGTAGCTTTATTCTTTTTTATTGTGGAATAATATTCCATTGTATTGATGTATGATATTTTGTTTATCTCTTCATAAGTTGATGACTATTTGGGTTGTTTCTGTTTCTGGCTGTTATAAATAATGCTGCTGTGAACATCCGTGTACAAGGTTTTGTGTGGGCGTATATTTTCATTTCTCTTGGATATATACCTATAAGTGGAATTGCTGAGTCAGATGGTAACTTATCTGTTTAACACTTTGAGAAATTGTCAAAGTCTTTTCCAAAGCAGCTTCAGCATTTTACAATCCCACTAGCAATGTATGAGGGTTCCAATATCTCCACATCCTCACCAACGTGTGCTATTGTCTGTCTTTTTCATTTTGGCTGTTCTAGTGGGTATAAATTGGTATCTCATTGCAATTTTGATTTGCATTTCTCTAATGATTAATGATGAACATCTTATATGTGCTTATTGTCAATTTATATCTTCTTTGGAGGAATGTTTATTCAAATCCTTTGCCCATTTTTAGTTGGATTGTTTTTTTATTATTGAGTGATAGTAGTTCTTTATATATTCTGGAAACAAGTCTGTTATCAGATATATGATTTGCAAATATTTTCTTCAATTCTGTGGGTTGTCTTTTTACTTTTTTGATAGTGTCCTTGAAGCACAAATCTTTATAATTTTGATGTGGTCCAATTTTTTTTCTTTTGTTGCTGGTACTTTTGTTTTGATCTAAGAAACTATTGCCTAACCAAGGTTGTGAAGATTTACTCCCATGTTTTATTTTAAGAGTTTTATAGTTTTAGCTCTTACATTTAGTTGTATGATTCATTGTGATTTAATTTTTTTGAATATGGTGTGTGGTAGAGTACATCTTCATGCTTGTACATGTGGATATCCAGTCATTTCACCACTATTTGCTGAAAAGCTGCCATTGAATTACTTTGGTACCCTTGTTGAAAATCAGTTGACCACAAGTGTAAGGATTTACTTCTCGACTCTCCATTCTATTCCAATGATCAATATGCTACCTTTATACGAGTACCATACTGTCTTGATTACTTCAGCTTTGCTACTACTAATATTTTGATGTACTTTCTACTGATCTTTATTTCTGTACTTTGCGTATTTATATAAAAATGGTAGCATAATAGTCTACAATTTTAGGAATATGTCCTATATTTTTTTACATAACATTATAACTCAACTAGTTTCCCATATCATTATATAATCTATGAAGATAGCATTTAAACTTGCAATATAATATTAAAATTATATGGGTATGCCATATTCTATTTAAGCATTCTTTCAGTATTAGGCATTTACATTGTTTCTTTTTTTTCTATTTCCAACTAATATTTTCATGAACATCATTTCACATAAATGATGTGTCCCAATTTAGGATTATTTCTTTGGGATAGATTCCAAGAAGGGATCCTGGGATAATAAAATTCACATAACTACACAGAGATATTATGCCACTGTAGGCTCCCACAAGACTCTGAATTCTACCAACCCTTAGCCAGCATTACGCTTTTTAAATTATGTTACTCTGATAAGTAAAAAATGTTATCTGATTGTTTTATTTTGCATTTTTTGAGTACTGGTAAAGTTCAACCATTATTCATGTTTATTAGCCATTTATAATTCCTTTGAGAATTGAGCTTTGTAACATTTGACCCTTTATACTGGGTATTTATTATTTTTCCAAATGATATATGTGAATTCTACGTATTAAAAATATTAACCCTTTCTCTGCCATATTTCATTCTAAGAAAAGTTTTTTTTTTACATTTGACTATCTCAATGCTATCTTAAAATTGCTGTCAAATTGAGACCACTATAAAGTAAATTCTCTGCCCAGAGTTTTTTTGACCTAGAGTGGAGCATAAGACAGTGTTTATGGAAAATGCAAACCTCTGTGAATACCAACTTGTGATTCAAATTTCTGAGGAAGATTTTTCCACCTCCCTTAACCCTGTGCCAAGGTTGGAAAACGAGTTTCCTTGCAGCCCCTGGCAGGTCTGTGGAGGAAGCGGCCCTTTAATGTTCCAGCTTGGGTGAGGCTCCTCTGGGGACTCCCCATCTTATGGGATTTTCCCTTCTTGGTAGCATCTAAATTAATGGTAGCAACAATGGCATCTTCAATTTCATAAAATATGGCATATACCGTAGATTTTTCCAGTTTGTATAGTTTATCATGTTTTTAATGTAACAAGTCTTTTACTACTTAAATAATCAAAAATCTATTGACTATTTCCAATTTTGACTTCATTATCTATTTTTAATAACAGCTTTGTTGAGGTATAATTCAGATTCAAAAATTTCACCCTTTTAAAATGTACAGTTCAATGGTT
>NW_012141191.1:4164993-4168379 GCF_000956105.1 Propithecus coquereli | reverse complement strand
ATGCTAAGCACTGATAATATAAAAAGCTTTTAAAAATTAATTAGTTCTTCCTGCAATAATTTAAGTCTGTTTTGAGTCAGGGACTGTAACAGGTAACAGATTTATAATGTAATGAAGCAATTGCTAATAGAGTTTTTGCATACACTACTGTGGGTACACCAAGAGAAATAAGACCAATTCTTCCAAAAGAAAGCTTCACAGAGAAAAGGATATTTAAATTAAGTCCTGAAAACATAAGCCAGAATTCGTTAAGAAGAGGGGCAGGAAGAGTATCTCAAGGAGAAGGAACAGCATATGCAAAGGCCTAGAGGTAGAAATGAACATGGTAGGTTCCAGAAGGGCAGAAAGGGGAGCTGAAAAGTGGTGACATACAGAGGCAGTTGAGTGGCAGAACAGAAGGCTGGCAGTGTGCACAGGACACCTATAACTAGATGTGGTTTAGCCAAAGACAAATCCAGGAATTTCTGTCACACAAAAGAAAGTAACGAACAATCCAAACCATCTTGCTAGGTTTTCCTGTCAAATGAAATCCCCGAGACATTCAGTTTCTGCAAAACCCAAGTCCTTATCTGCTGAGTGAGGCTCAGATCATTTAAGGAAGAAACTCACCATTTAAGACAAAATTGAACTCTTTCTTTAGGTGCTATGTGGTCTTGGCAGAGGTTTGTTTTCTGGTCTTGTCTGCTCCACATTTTATGTGATGCTAATAAAGAACAAGGAGTTATTTCTTTTTCTGGGATTTTGACCCTCACTGCGTTAAAAGCCACAAGTACAGCTCTCCTGAGTGTCTTCCTCTCATTAAATGGCTCTAACCTCAGTCATGTTTCCTTGATGCTGCCGACATCCTTTTGATCAAAACTGTTTCGCAGTTTTGAGAAATAACGTCGACCTAAGAACTATGATGTAGAAAAGCAATTCTCAAACCTTTTGGTCTTAGGGCCATTTCACACTCTTAAAAATTATTGTCCCCGAACAGTTTTTATTTATGTAGGTTATAGTTATCTGTATTTCACACAGTAGAAATTAGAATTGAGAAAATTTTTAAATATTTATTAATTTTTACCAGTAACAATTACAAAACCATTGTGTTACCATAAGTCAATTTTAACAAAAAATAAAAATTTGGATATTAAAAAATAATTACATTTTCCAAAACAAATAATTTGTGGAGAAAAGTGGTATTACTTTATGGTTTTTCCAAATCTCTAATGTCTGGCTTAGTAGAAAATAAATTGGAATCTCACATCTGCTTCTGAATTTAATCTGTGATGATATCACAGGCCATGTAATGTCTGGAAAATTCCAAACACATGACAGAATGAGAGTGAAAAAGGCAAATAATGTCTTAACATTGTTACGAAAATAATTTTAACATCACAGATCTTTTGAGACCACACTAGAGGTGCCCAGACCACATCTGAGATCCTCTGCCATAGAAGTCTTAAAATACAATATGGAAAGACAAGAGTTTACAAAAATGCATAAAAGGTTTATAAAAGTTAGCAGATAGAATATTAAGGCAGAAGCCAGAATGTCGATAATGACTTCAGACCTGTGTGACAAATGTGACCACTGTTTGAGAAAATGGGGAATTAAGGGAAACATGACTTATTTGTTCCACTTAGTTATCATTAAAATCAATTTTCATCAGTTTTTAAACATTTAAAATCTCCTCACTTTAAAGAAAAACAAACTTGAGTTTTATCTTTCCTCCCTCACTTTACCCAGAAAATAGACTGCGAAAGAGCTAGAAAATGAACCACCAATTAGGCAACTTAAGAAAAAAAGCCAGACACCTGGAGTTCATGCTTTCTAGCCCCGTGACCTTGAGCAAGTCACAACTTTTCTATTCTCAGTTTCTGGACCTATACAAGGGCCTTCCTCCTCCTTAGACATGTGGATAATTTGAGATATGCAGTGTGCATGTTAGTTTCCAAACCCTACAGCCCTCTACAAACGTTATTTATTAGGATGATGATATTATTATGATTGTAACACTGCTCGAGGGAGAGATAAACCTTCCCCCCTTTAAGTGGAGAGACTGCCCTCTATTCTTCCCTTGTTTGAGTGTCCAAAGTCCTCCTACAATTAAGTTCTTGCAAAGCTGCCTCTGGGAAGGCCCCAGATGAGCAGTGTAATCTAAGCTCTGAGATTCCCAAAGCTAAACACAATTACTCTAATACATTTGCTGTCAGATTACTCCTTAACGCACTTCCAAAGCAGGAGAGACACTGCCAAACACAAGTTCAGGGGAGAGCATAAACACAGCTTCCCTCTCCCCCAGCCTCCAAGGAAATTCTCTCACAATATTAAACCAAGAAGAATTATTGCGGCAAAGAGTGCAGCTTCCATGGACGTGTCCCCCGTAAAGTCACAGGCTTCAGCAAGCATGATTGATGGTGAAGTACATTTTCATTAGTTCAGGTTCCCAACACACTTCTGAAGTTGTAGAATGCTGTTTAGACAAAGATCAGGAGTGAATTGTACATGTGACATAATCATGACCTGGAAAAGACCCAACGGGTAGGAAATTCTAGTGGAAAGTAACAGAAAGAAAAAAGCAACCAGAAGTAACTTGGCTAAATTGGGCAACATGAGCGTAAGATTAAACCTTGGCATGTTTAGAAAATTCCCAGTCCCAAGTTAATAAAACTAGGGTCATGAGAATTCTCCGTACTTCACCATCTGTGTTTAGAAAAACATTATTTGGAGGGGGGGGGAAATAATTCTTTAGCCATAAAACGTTAAAATTTCACCTCAAATAAAGCTTTATTTCAAAATCTGGGGAGAAATTTCAACTCTAATTTATTCTATGATATTCCGATTTAAGTCAAGTGATTTTAGACAAATAATATGGCCAAAACCATAGGCAATTTCATCTCTCTTTCTTTATATATAAAATAAGCCTTGCCTTCTACTCAAATAATGACTAAAATGTTAATAAATAATAAATAGAATATTACCTTTATAAATAAAATATTAATGTGATTTTACTATAGGTGTCTCTATTTGTCCTTTTTCCTTTCTGTGTAGCTCTGAAGGCCTCACCTTCTAAGAAACGGTGTAATTCCATCGCCGCCTTAAAGGCGACCTCACAGGAGATCGTGTCCTCAATTAGCCAGGAATGGAAGGATGAGAAGCACGATTTGCTGACCGAAGGACAAAGTTTTAGCAGCCTTGATGAAGAAGGTAAAGATATGAAACATTAAAAAAGAGAAAGGAAAAAGTTCTTATAATTTATTTACACAGGTAATGTATATTCACAGTAGAAAAATTAGAAAATACCTGCTCTCAGAAATAAAGCCTATGAATTAAATTTTTTAAAGGGTTATATGAGTATATAGTATGATGTAGTTCATATAAATTTTAAATACCACACAAACAAT
>NW_012141191.1:4161753-4164348 GCF_000956105.1 Propithecus coquereli | reverse complement strand
GGAGGCTGAGGCAGGAGGATCACTTGAGCCCAGGAGTTTGAGGTTGCTGTGAGCTAGGCTGACGCCACGGCACTCTAGCCCAGGCAACAGAGCAAGGCTGTCTGAAAAAAAAAAAAAAAAAAGAATGAGTATTGAATTGTATCAAATACTTTTCTCTATCTACTAAATTGATCATTCATTTTTCTCTTCTAATCCAATAAAGGGAAATGACATTTTAGATTTTTCTATCAGTATATTCTTTTGAGAATCCCAACATTTCCTGAAAATGTCCTCAACTTTCTGCAGAAGATAAGACCTCTTCTAGGGGTTTCCTTTGCCTCAGAGTCTTTAGAATAGGTTGTTATTTCTATCCATTCTTCTACAGCACTTATATATAAATAGGGTATGTTGGATTTCTTTCTGTCTCGTCTTCCCATAAACTGACTTTTACTCAGAGTCAGTGAATTGCTGGCTCCCATTCCTGGAAGACACTCACCCCCTTCCCCAAAGGTAGCCTGCACCGCTGTTTCCCCCACCAGACTACCTGGCTTTCCGATAGAACATATAAAACTACAGGTGTCCGCAGCCTGAGAAACAGGGTGAACTTATTTTTAAGCTGTGTTAGTTAAGCTTTCAAATAGTGTGCCCAATATGACCTCTGAAGTTAAAGCAGTGGATCCAGTTGTTAGTCTGGAAAAAAAAAGTACTGTGTAATAAATACACTATCCAGTATCCAGAAAGTCTGGAAACATGGGAAGTAGTGCACATATTGTATTTTTTTTTTCAGATGAACCATTGGACCTGTGATTTCAAATTTAGAGATACTATTCCTGAAAAGGCCTCTGAAGGTCAAAGAAAAACCTATGGGACATATTCTTTGAAAATGTAACACACTATCATGAAATGAGTTTATCTTCACAATTCTCTTCATGTGCAATATCCAGCCTCTTCATAATGCTCTGTACTTGGGGACTTTCCTGTCATAGTGCACCAAGTCAGCACCAAATTTTCTCTAGTTCTTAACCATTTGTTTTCTGGCATTCTCAGTATATTGAGGTTATATTCATCTTCTATTGCCATGTAACACATTACCCCACAAACTTAGCAGTTTAAAATAATACCCATTTAGTAGCTGACAGTTCTGTAAGTCAGAAGACTGGTTACAGCTCACCTAGGGTCTCTGCTCAGGGTCTCAAAAGCTGAAATCAAGGCGTCAGCTAAGCTGAGTTCTTCTCTGGAGATGTCGGAGGAGAATCCTCTTCCAAGCTCATTCATGTTGTTGGCAGAATTCAGCTTCTTGCTGTTGTTGGGCTGAAGTCCCCACTTCTCTGCCGTCTGACAGCCAAGGGCCATGCTCAGCCTGGAGACCATGCACATTCCTCACCATGTCACCGCTCCATCTCCAAACAGAGAATTTCTTGCAAGGCAGTCACCCAACACTCGAATCTCTGACTTCCTCTGCCTCTGACCTCTAGTCCCAGTTTTAAAGGGGCATGTGATTAGGTCAGCCTCCCCTAGGTGACCTCCCCTTTGACTAACTCAAAGTTAGCCAACTCAAAGTAACCTTAGTTACATCTGCAAAATCTCTTATGCCAGGTCACATAAAAAATAATCACGGGAGTAATAGTTCATCCTATTCACAGTTTCCACTACAATCAAAGGGAGATCATACAAGGGTGCAAGTCATTAGGGGTGAGCTTAGAATTGTGCTCACTACATCGGTTTTAGAAAAACACTGAAGGATATCGGAGCACGAGGAGACATTTCTCTCCTTCAAAGAGCTGCTCCTCAGGGGTTGAGGAATCAGCTACCCAATGTTCGGAGGATGTGTGACCTGGGACTGACTCACCAGACAGATGACATTTTTCTGTATTATATCACTCAGGTTGTGTCTGGTTTGTGAAATAATACCGGCATGCCCAAAACCTAAGTCTTCATTGGAGGTTCAAAGTCCAGCTCCATCTGCCTTATAATTAGTGGCAATTTATTGAAACCTGATGTCAGATTATTTTTCCGACCCAGTTTTCAGTGTTTTGGAGAGTTTTCATATTTTCTTGAAACAATAAGTTGTCTCTTCATTTATATAGGTCTTCTATAATGAATTTAAATAAAATTTTATAATATTCTCCTGTGTGGCATATGTTCATATCTTTTGTTAGATTTATTCCTTAGATAGATATAGAGATATTGATGTAGATATATTTTTTTTCTGTCTTTTAAAATGTATCCTTTTTTAAGAATTGGGTTTTCTGGCTGTTTGTTGCTACTACATAGACCTCACGTCTCTTTTTTTTTTCTTTCTTTCTTATTTGTTGGCTAGGACTTCTGGTACAATGATGAATAGAAGCTGTGATTGTAGGCAGCCTTGCTCTGTCCTGATTTTAAAGGGAATGCTTCTAATGTTTCGTTGTTGAAAAAGAAGTTTGCTGTATTTGATACCCATAATCCAATCGAGAAAGTTCTTTTTTTATTCCTAGCTTAACAAAGGTTTTTTTAAAATCAAGAATGAGTATTGAGGCTGGGCGCGGTGGCTCACGCCTGTAACCCTAGCTCTCTGGGAGGCCGAGGCGGGCGGATTGTTTGAGCTCAGGAGTTCGAAACCAGCCTGAGCAAGAG